>NC_052349.1:88281437-88366206 GCF_009727055.1 Benincasa hispida | reverse complement strand
TTAATATTTTTAAAATTTTTTAACCCAACCCAACCCTTGCGGTTTGGGTTGGGTAGTCCGGGTTAGTCGGATTACTGGGTTTTTTGAACACCCCTACTGGGCAGCTAGCCATTTCTTAATGTCAGTCAGATACCCTACATCATTCCCAATGAGTAGGATATTATCCACATACAGTTGCAGGAAAGCTACTGAGCTGTTGATGATCTTCTTGTTAGAAGGTAGCAATGTGCAACGGAGGAAACAAAGATCCATAAGCACCCTAATTTATTAATTTTCGCAGAAAAGAAAACATGCTGCAACAAGAAAAAATGGGTTTCATGACATAATTTTTAAGAACTTCCTCTAAGCTTCGATTCAGCTGCAAATCCCGCAAAATCTTGTTGTAGACCACCCCAAGATCTTTCCTACTATCCTCTTGGAGCTCAAGTTTGAGTAGTGGGACTCAAAATAAGTTGGAATTAAGGAAATTTGGAGAAGTTCACAGCAGCAACCATATAGAAGAACACTCTTATTCTCTCAAATTTTTCTCAAAATTTTGTTTGGTTGTCATCCCTCCAAAACACTCCAAAATCTTCTATATATTGCAAACATTCTTGTAAAGAAGTTTGCTGCATGAGATGCACCTCATGCTTGGAGTTAATGAAGAGTTAAAGTGGGTTGTTGGTGAGCTAGTAGAAGAAGACAAAGGAAAATGATTTTTCCAACTTTTGTGTTTTTGTTTTCTTTTTCAATTTTATTTAAATTAATTTCAAAAATCAATTTTATTTAACAACTAAAGAGTAGGCCGCATTCAATAGTATTACCAGAATTAGATACCTAACCTTATTCATATACTATAGATCATTTTGACTATTTACTCGAATCTGATCCACCTATATGTCTCCACATAAAGTTCAAGTACTCATATAATAGTCAAGGGACTTAGGTTTATTGCATTTCTAGTCTTACTAGATGATTCTTAAACACTTTAGCCGAGAGAATCATTGTAAACATATTAATATACAAATAGGCTTCTTATGGGGAATTCATCTAATTCTTAATAATGGCTAGGAAGCACATTTTCCTCCCACTACATTGAGGTACTCTCAACTCTTTGATTAAGATGGTCTGACCTGCCTTAACAACTCTTGTTAACAGTTAGAGCTAGAAATCTTGAATTCATTATACTTCGATCTTAGAAGTTTAAATATCTGAATATTTGCTAATGGCCATTAACAATTTGATTCTTAACATAAGTTACTATGAGATAGAACAAACATATTTCTTGAAAAAACATTTCATTCATAAACAAAAAATTATGTACAAAAGGTTCGTTACAAGATTTAACAAAAGGAAGTAATTTACATCTTCATTAGCAATTTTTCCTACTGGATGAGCTAAGCAAACGATCACCAGGATCTAAGCAACCTATTTTCCTTTCTCTACTTTCTTCCTTGCAAGATATTTAGGGCAATTTCTCTTCTAGTGCCCTAGCTCATTGTAGTGGAAACATTTCCCTTTCTCTGCAGCAGTTTTCTTACACTTCTTGCTAACAGGCTTCTTTTTTCCTTTCTCTTTGTCTTTCTTCACTAGAATACCGAGTCTGCAAAGACGAGACAACTTCAGGCTTGGAGAACATTCCTCTCTTATCAGCAGAAGCAACATTTACTTCTGGTTTTGGTTCTAGACCCTTAGTTCTTAACATGGTCTGAAAACCTTGCAACTCATTAAGTATAGTTGTCAAGTTGTATTCGATTTTATTCATCAAGGCATTAATACAAAATTGCAGAAAACTCTTCGGAAGAGATTCTAAAATAAAGCCAACTTGAATTCTCTCATCATCATAGCACTGTTCACTTCAACTACAATAAAGTGGCCCATCATGTCTAGGACATGTTCACATACATTGGTCCCCTCTTTCATGCGACTATTGTAAACATATTTGATAGCATCATGCCTCAGGGTGAAAGACGGTTGTCCAAACATCCCTCTTAGATTTTCCATAATCTCTTTGGTAGTGTTCATACCCTCGTGTTTTTTTCCCAAAACATTAGACAGGCTAGCGAGGATATAAGCACGGGCTTTATCATTCGCCCTGATCCATCTATCAAATGCTTCCCGAACAGTTTGGTTGGAATTTGAGCTAGGAATGAGAGGACATTCCTCCATTAAGACCAATCTTAAATCGTCTATCGTGAGTATTGTATTCAAATTCAATTTTTAGTTTACATAGTTGTCCTTAATTAGTTTGTCTGAAGCCAACAATTGTATAATTGAACTCGTCATTCTGAAATTATAAACAAATTTTATAAGTGAATTGCTTTTAAATCCAATCAAGTTTTAGCAAAATGATAATATACCCATAATCATTATTTTTGCAACGATAGTTAAGTGATTTAGAACAAATGTTATTATGGGGCAGTCAAGAATTCCTTCACAAAAGCAAGATAGTTCTTGATCAATTACTATCTTTCCAAATAACTCATATTCCATTAGTCATTTAGTTATCGTTTTCGGTCAAGATCATTACTATCACTTAGTAAGTCTTGTAAGTATAGACCCGCCATTTTTAGATCTTACAGAACGATATGAGTATGCCTCCGGAATAGAAAACAATACCCAAGACGGAACTATAAGACTCTATTAATTTTACTAAAGCCTAGGTTGTTCCGAATCCTATGTTACAACCCTCCATAGGGATCGTCTGGTTAACGACTAGCTAGTGCCGCATAAAAATGATAGCAGACGCAACATAAGAATCTCATGGTTCAAACTAATGGAGGAGACTGTAGGAATATGTTGACACATTTCCTTCACCCACTTACTATGAATGACTTCCCCCATTTACCTTGTTATTGATCCATGCAAACACTTTCTGTATGGAGCAGCCGAGGTAAAATCGATAAGAAGCTGAGCATGGATCTCACGGTGTGAACTCTTGAGGATGTCAGAGCTAATAACTTTTATTCTCCCACTAAAGTGTTCTAAATGTTTGGGTATATTTATACTTAGGTTATTTTCGGCTAATAAAAAACAACCCTATGTCTAGGTGGTTTATCCATATATAACACTTATAAATGGATTTTAAACATACAATGTCTAGGTGATAAACTGTTTTTATTACCTCACACCACTCACGAATGCTCATCAAATCGGTTACCAACGCTCAATTATTCGGCTATAATCCCCAGTTAGGAGGTGTTCCGTAGACCGTCAACTTAAGTATCCCCAGCCTTCGACAAAATTATATACCGGTTGAGTTTGTAACCCTAGTTTTACAAGTTTAACGACCTATTTTAACTATTAAAACAAGTGGTTAACCTAAGTGAGCAAGCAATTGTTCTTTGTTATGGATTTTAAACGTCTAACCCAATTTTATAACAACTTGAAAATTTTAGACATGCTAAACATCCACGAAAAACAACAAAGGCATTCAATATCTAATATAACTATTATATTAAATAAAAGAAATCCTAACATGCATACTATATATTATAAAATTTTATAACATACTTTTAATACATGTAGCATGCTTCCTATGATGGGATTTTAAATCTACATGGCATACCGCATACATATACAAGATTTATTTAACTATAACATACATTACATGCATAAATAATTAAACACTAAAGCACTCCCGAACTGCTCGAACCGCTCCAAAACGAACTCAAGTAGCTTGAACCGGACCCAAACTCTCTGAAATCGAACTAGCCAAGACCCATTCGAAGTTGAACCAGACTAGACCACAAGAGAATCGATCGAACCGACAGCCCTCGCTCATGTTCAACATCTCGCTAAGTCTCATCATTTAGCAATGACGACCATCGTCTTGCATTTTGCCTGATCGTTTAGTAAATGCTTGATCGTTTAGCACAGCTACATGATCGTGTAGTATTTTCTTTGTATCGCATAGTTCCTTCTATCGCATAATGTCATCGTCTAATGTCGAAGGAAGCTACACAATCGCTTAGTGTCTTACACTATCGCGGAACTCCATCTTTTAGCATGGACAATTTACTATACGATCGCTTAGCTCCATTGTCTAATGCATGAAGCCGATCGCTTAGCTCCAAAATTGAAAGAACCACATCAGTACAATAGTTTCAAAATTCTCATATAAAACACCCACCAAACCAAAATAAATCGAATTGAATGCTTATTGATGCTTTGATACTAGTTGTTTGAAGGTACCAATGTATAGTGGAAGAAACCAGGATCCATAAGCTCTCTAATTCATTAATTCTTGTAGAAAAGAAAACATGTTTTAACAGGAAAAAATGAGTTTCATGACATACCTTTGAAGAACTTCCTCTAAGCTTCGATTCAGCTGCAAATCTCCACAGGATCTTGTTGTAAAACACCCCAAAATCTTCTCTATTATCCTCTTGGAGCTCAAGATTGAGTAGTGGGACTCAAAATAAGCTGAAATTAAGGGAATTTGGAGAAGCTCACAACAGCAACCATGTAGAAGAACACCCTTCTTCTCTCAAATTTTTCTCAAAATTTTGTTCGATTTCAGTCCCTCCAAAATACTCCAAAATATTCTAAGATGAGATGCACCTTATGCTGGGAGTTAATGAAAAGTTAAAGTGGGTTGTTGGTGAGCTAGTAGAAGAAGACAAAGGAAAATGATTTTCCAACTTTTGTGTTTTTGTTTTCTTTTTCAATTTTATTTAAATTGATTTCAAAAATCAATTTTATTTAATAAAACTGAATATATTACTAATTTTACAAAATTAATTTCATAAATTAATTTTCTTAATAAAATTAATAAATAATTATTTAAACAATTTAAATAATTCTAATTAATTTAATATCAAATATTATATTAATTTTTTTTTAACACAATTCCACCTTCAAATATTTAAATCATATTTAAATATTATTTCTCCAAATTCATTTAATTCTAATTTGAACACTTCAAATTAACTTATCACGCTATTTTAGAGCCTATCAATTTACGAGCTAGTAGGGGGACCTTGTGGACCTACAGATCATGGTCTCTAACGATCCGAGATTAATCGGCTAAACTCATTAGACCGATCTAACCTCCATTCGTTAACTAATGGGTGACTCCACTAAAGCTCATAGCTGAACTCCCCTCACTTTAGATATATTATGTCCACTCGTTATAACCATGATTAGTAAATTAATCCTTCACAGGTTGCTCGTAATGACAGCTGGGTCGAATCTCTGTTTTACCCTCGAAATTACCTCTTGTTCCTTAAGTTCCACCAGTCCCCTAATGAACAATTGATTTGTGATCCAATTAACAAATCGAATCCCTCTCATGCCAATGAGAGGGTGAGGCCTCTTGTTCAAGACCTAGAATCAGTACTTAAAGGGAACAACCTCTCTACTAATCCTAATCAGGTAGGAGTGAATTCCCTCTTGCACCCTATGGTCCCAGCTATTCATCCGATCTTATCCCTAAAATGGTAAGCTTATTAAGCAGAGGCAATTGGTCTACGCTCATCGTTTGCAGATCAAAGGATAATCTTGAATAAACAGGAGTTCATAGTTAGCTCAGGATTAAGGTTAAATTACCTAGGTCATCGTTTTGAAATAGTTAGTCTTAAACAGTAAACAATGTTATAAAGTAAGAGTGACTGGTTTCGTGGTCTGATCTTGCACAAAACTCATTTGCATAGGACACCACCACTCCTCATGTCTCAACATGCACGAATTAGATCACTTCGTATGTAGCACTTCACAACTCTTTGTAACAACTACAGAGTAGGCCACATCAAATAGTGTTACCAGAATAAAGTACCCAACCTTATTCATATACTATAGATCATTTTGACTATTTACTTGAACCTAATGCACCTGTATGTATCTACATAAAGTTCAAGTACTCATATAATAGTCAAGAGATTTAAGTTTATTGGATTTCTAAAAAACAATATATTCAACAACTTTATTGAATTCTCAGAATAAGTTCTAATGTTTACAAACCACAAGTTTTAGGACATAAAACCCAACACTTCTTGTAGACAAAAGGCTCATCAACGTTCTGATAAAAGCCAAACGACTTGATCGTAGTGTCAAATCTGATGTTCCATGATCTAGATGCTTGTTTCAGCCCATAAATGGACCCATGATACTTGCAAACTTTTTGCTCTTGATCTGGAACTATGAACCCCTCTAGTTGGGTGATATAGATGGTCTTCTCAAGATTACCATTAAAAAAGGCAGTCTTGACGTCCATTTGCCATATTTCATGATCATAAAATGTGGCTACGGACAAGAGTATCCTGATAGACTTGAGCATGACAATAGGTGAGAAACTTTCCTCATATTCAACTCCCTCAACCTGGGTATAACCCTTTATCACGAGTTAAGCTTTAAAGGTTTGCACCTTTCCATCTACACCTCTCTTTCGCTGATAAATCCACTTACATCTAATAGATTTTACCCCATCAGACAGATCAACAAGCTCCCAGATGTTATTGAAGTACATAGACTCCATTTCTTGGTTCATGGCTTTAACCCATTTATCTTTATCAACATCCTCCATTGCTTTTTTAAAAGACAATGGATCCTCGACCCCATCATTAGAAATGACGTTTTGAGATTCAGTTAAACACATGCTGTGATCCGGTGGGTTTATAACCCCCCCCACTAAATCGAGGCAGTCTCAACTCTTAAGCTGGCCTTGTTGATCTGCCATTTAAGATTTCTAGATGTACCAACCTCAACAACTCTTGTTGATCTGCCGGCCTGTTCAACAACTCTTGTTGAACCCTCAGAAGTCTCAGTCTCACTAGAAATCTCATACAAAAGGAGCTTACTTCGTGGCTTATGATCCCAGATGTGGTGTTCTTCCATGAAGATAACATTTGTAGAAATAAACACTTTATTCTCACTTGGAACATAGAAGTATCCACCTCTCATTTTCTTGAGGTAGCCTAAAAAGAGGCAAACCTTCAAATCCGGTTCCAACTTCTTTGGGTTAGTCACAAGCATATATGCCGGATAGCCCGAAATCTTGAAGTGGCGTAATACCTCTACGACCTCTCCATAACTCAAAAGGTGTTTCAGAAACACTTTTCGAAGGAACTTTATTCAGGATATAACATGTAGTCTCCACAGATTCACATACCGACAAGGAGTTTTCTTCTAAACTCTTTAGAAGTCTACTTTTCACCAACTTCTCAATCCTATTGAGGTTGATGTGACCTAACCTTAGATGCCAAAGATGGGAATTTTCCTTAGGAGAAACCATTGGTCTTTTAGATTTTGTTATCGTACTGAACATTTAAGTGTGAAACAAGACTTTTATGACTAACAACTTAGTACATATAAGTTACTTTCCATTGAACCATAACCAATATCAATGCCATTCTTGAAAATAAACACTTTATTCTCAGAAAAGGAGACAGTATACCCTTGTTTAATGAGACAAGAAACCAAGATTAAGTTCCTCTTAATATGAGGAACTACGAAAACATTATCCAGTAACAGATAACGTTTCTTGTCAACAAATAACTTTAGTTTGCCTACAACAACAACTAAAACAACCTCACCAGTATTGACTCATAGAGTCATCTCTCCCTGTGGCAAGGTTTGCTAGGACCTAAATCCTTGGTAAAAGGAACTGACATGATTGGTAGCACTCGAATCTAGGATCCAGGCAAAATCATCATTCTCTACCAAACACGTCTCCAAGACTAATAAATCAGATTCACTGTCTTTCCTCCTCTTTTGGAGAGTAGTGGGATCAGTGTCAGAACAACTGACACTATTGGATTCGTCATCTATCTCTTTGTGCTTGAAAAGTAAGAACTGACGTTCAAACAAATCTTGCAATGAGTCCATGATCGTGCGTGCAATGATCATGTTCTCAACCCTTTTACCCAAAACATTAGATATGTTAGCCAAAATGTGAAGTCGGGCCAATGAATTAGTCTTCATCCACAACTCATATGTATTGCGAACATTTCGCGGTGCATCAAGGGTCGGGACTTGAGGACATTCCTCAACCATGAAAAATTCGAGGTCGTTAGCCACGAAATACATTTTACACAATTCTTTCCATTGTATGTAATCGGTCATATTAAAAGCACTAAACGGAAATACTAACGAGTTGCTGAAAAGAAAGACCACATTGATCTACGTTAGGTTTTAAGCAAATACCCGTTGTAAAACAAACAACATCTAATAAGGTTTTAGCAAAACTAATATGGACCTAGTGTGACATCTAGTTTCTCAATGACGTTTCAAAGGTTTAGGACAACAGCCGCCGAAGGGAGGTCAATTATCCCTTCTCTGAATTGATAAGTTCTCAATCAGTCATTAATACCAGAACAACTCTTGTTCCTATAACGACTAGCCATCATTTATTTGGTTAAGAGATCATTAACTTACTTAACAATCCCCCGTAAGTGTGACCCGCCATTTTAAGCCCTAGAAATCCACCCCAAGTAGCCAATCCGAAGGGAAAAATTCGATTGGGGCAAAACCTAAAGCGACCCTCCATTTCTGGAGTTCACCTTGATCTTGACCGACTGCACAAAACCCATCTGAAGGGAGATGCTCCCAGGGCGCCACGAGGGAGAACAGAATTATCTCACGGTGTGAACCAATGACAGAGACCATAGGACATGTTGATACACACCCTTCACCCACTTACTATAAACATTCTCTCCATCCACCTTGATATTGACTCATGCAAACACCATCTGAAATGGGATGCTCACAGGGCACCACGAGGCCAAGCATGAATCTCATGGTGTGAACACAGGGAGAAATGTGAGTGGAATATAGATGTATCAGATACATTTCTTCCTCCTACTGAGTATTTTATAACATAGGATTTAGTTTACTTAGAAAAAACAAGGGTAAGGATTTTAACTAAGTGACTTTTAGGTTTGCCCAAGAGTAACTTTTACCTTGGATTGTTAAAACAACTTTTGATCATCATCCATTAAACTCTTTAACGGAGTCTTTGACCAATTGTCGCATTCTTGTAGAAAATCTATCTAATTCACCTTTCCAGGTAGCTTCCCATGTTCCGTTTTCGTCAACTTAAAAACCACAGCCTAGACAGAACCCGCCTTAGACAAAAGGTCCATTGTAGATAGATTTAAAACAAATTTAATCTTTTATGCCAATCAATTTAATCCTATTAAACCGATTTGAAAAGATTAATCTAGGTTACTAAACTCTTTAGAACCATTTGAACTTAGGTCTATCTCAATCCAATTTTAAAACCCCTTGAAAAAAAACTTGAGTTCACCCTAAGTCTGCATGCAACTCTTTCTTATTGATTTTAGGTCTAATTTCCTTTATAACACTTATAAATGGAAACAACCAAAACCACAACACAAAGCTAACACATGCAAGGCATTTATAACGATTATAAACAACCTAAGTGTCATGCTCAATGCATTGTTCATTCATTGCTACTTCTTTTATATAACGCTTATACAAAACAACAACGAAACAAGCACAACATGCTTCCATTCACCCTTAGATTATAACACTTATAATAAAAGGTTGATGCATGATAATGCTCACTGCATGCAAAATATAACTCTTATATTTCATGATGCATGCACATGCTTTCACGTAATTTCTTCGTGCAATATTATAACATTTATAATACACGAAGCATGAATAATTGCACAACCTAAGGCGGGCTTTTAAACTTCATGTCAAACATTTTTCCATATAAACACCATACATCACATGTATAATAAACATAAGTTGATGAACTGGGTAAAATTGCCTCAAATCCAATAAAGTAAAAGCTAACTATTACAAAAAAAAAAAGGAGTCTTCGGTTCAAACAGGCGAACGGGTCTTGAACCATCCGGGTGAAGCAATGGGTCTCCAACCATCATGCACCAAACTCCCCACGATTGTCTACACGAAAGAACAAACGATTTGTTCTATCGTTTACCTACACTCCCAGAGCTAAATGATCATTTAGCAACAATCGTGTACCTTTTACTAAGCGATAAAGCATGAGCTACGTGATCGCCTAGCGCGCTCCGCACAATGCAAGCCTTACACGATCGTCTAAACGACTACGATGCGACAAAGCACCATCGCCTAAATGACCATTTAGCGAGCATTTTTTTATCATATATCGCGTGATCGTGTAGGTAGTAACTAATCGATGAGGCATGCTAACTACATGATTGTCTACTACGCACCTTCTTCTAAACGATGAGCATCAAATGCTCTCGCTACGATCGTCTACCTCTAGCGTCTACACGATCGGGTAACCAACGCCACGCGATAGAGTAAACGTTTTACCCCTCGTTTAGTAACTACTATACGATCGTATAAAAAAATCTACATGATCGCTTAGATAAATCCCAACGATCGTTTATCTGAGGCTACACGATACGCCAACTCTTGGTTTTCTTCTTCGTTGAGAACTGCATCTCCATGCTTTGAAACTTCATCACGAATGACTTGACAAACTAAAACTCTTTGAATTACAGACTCGATTGCATGTTAATTATGCCCAAAAACACATGTGTCCTTACAAATTAACACTTTGTAATTGTAGAAAGCTTTAAAGAAAGGCAATTAAACCCGAAAACATTTATCAACTCCATCCATAAAAACATTTAACAATTAAACACAAATGCAGAAAAAAACCCACCAAGACTGTAAATGAAGTTCAAAACAGAACTGAAATTTGGAATATCAAAACAACTTGGCTCTGATACCAATTGAAGGAAATCGAACAAGAGAATTTCCATGAGCAGTAGAAGGATCTTTTCAAATTTCAATCGTATATGAATATTACAATTACAATCACTAATAGAAACATACGGTTATGCATAAAATAGACACTACAGCATGTTTTACAACATGATCAAGGGAAGGAATTAACAAACCTTTGAAGACTCATCTTCAAGTTCCTTGATCACGAACACTCGATTACAGCAACACAGCAACACACGAACGTTCATCCAACACGACCGTTACACTGCACGATCACAGCGAACTCGAACTAAGCAATCGCCAAGGTCACGAACACCTCGAACATCGCAAAAGGCCTCTATAGAACCTCAACTGTGTTGAGTTGAGTATGACACTACCAAGAAGGTTACCTCGGTACTCTCGGTGTGAGAATCCAGAGAGTGGGCTCTTTGTGAACTTGGTTTGAGGTAGAAAACTAGAGGAGGAACAATCATGTAAATGATTGAGTAAGTGGGAGGTGACACAACCTATCGTATAGGTCGATGCCCAATTGTTTAGGAAAAACTATGTGATCGTCTAGCAAAAACTACGCGATCGTTTAGCTCATCGTCTAGCTGAGTGTCTATCGTGTAAGAACACTCCACGATCGTTTAGCTAACTCCAAGTTGTCGCTTAGTAAATCTGATTTACTTGACAACTTCTCCGTGAGAACTTTCCGAGAGTAGAAATTTCAAAAATCATAATTTTGCAAATCTTATTTCTTACTAAAAATAGGAAAACATTTTTCCTTTTATTTTACGGTTACCATGAAACCACCAATAACCTTTCACTCAATTGGTTATTAGATAAAAAGAGATAATTATCCAATAATTAATATATTATAAATATAAATGATAACTAACTTACCATAATATATTTATAACCTATAATTTTAATATTTCATATCATGAAACATATAAACCATAACTCTTTCTCTATTCCATGGTACTTAATGTAAATCTCATTTACATTAATCCTCCACTTGATGTATCTCATACACCATACCGATCATATCATATATAATCAAATTACCTCTTGTCAATTTGAACATTTCAAATCAACACCAAAAAATGATCCTCAACTTGAATCCATTGAGCTACCAAGGGGACCTTATGGACCTGTAGCTCGAAGCTCCAATGGTACGTGAATAACTGACTAAACTCTTTAGTCACAGGATCCACCATCCATTAACTGCCAGGCACTTCACTAAAGACCGATAGCTGAATTCTCCTTACCATAGATATATTATGTGTCCATCTTAACCAATCAACAATGCGACAACCCTTCACAGATTGCTAGTAAATAACTGTTATACCCCTGTAGCTACATCTAATTCCTTAAGTACCACTGATGCCTCTAATGAACATAAGTCATAGTCTTACTATGACTGAGTCCTCTCTTCCAAAGAGAATGTAACACCCCGAATTTTGTTTTTAATGTAATTTCAATATTTGCTAGTATTAGAGGGTTTTTTTGGAATTTTGGAAATTCAAAATGTAATTATTGTGATTTAATTGCTAAGAAAGAGGTGTTTCAATTTAATGGTTTAATCGGAGGGAAGTTATGAAAATTGGACTTTTAATGTCACACAAATTAAATTTGAAATTAATGTCAAGAATTAATTTCATTTTGGAAGAAAGGGGTGTTTCAATTTAATGGTATAATCGGAAGGAAATTATGGAAATTTGACGTTTAATGTCACATAAATTTAATTTGAAATTAATGTCAAGAATTAATTTCATTTTGGAAGGGGGTTATGTCATACAAATTTAATTTGAAATTAATGTCAAGAATTAATTTTATTTTGGAAAGGGGTTATGTCACACGAATTTAATTTGAAATTAATGTCAAGAATTAATTTCATTTTGGAAGGGGGTTATGTCGTATAAATTTAATTTGAAATTAATGTCAGGAATTAATTTCATTGTGGAAGGGGCTAAGTTAAATTCTTTGTGAATTGAAAAGTTTAAGGGAGAAAGGGATTAAAAGTTGGAAGCAGGGTCTGATTGAAGAAAGATTTTGGATATTGGAATCTTGAGAGTGGTTTTTGCTCAGGCTTCGTTCAGGAACTGAATTCAAAGATTGATTATTGAGGACTGCCGCTTGGATCGATATCTGAATCTAGTATCGAGGTAAGTAATCTTACTATTGGAACTGTCCTAGTGCCAGACAATGATAATTATGATTTATTAAGGATATATTGATAGTTTGATGTTTATGTATGCCTTGTTGACATGAGGATTTAAAAGACTAGTTGCGCATAGAGATATTTGAATACTAGTATGATTTGAGTATATTATTGTTATTAGAGATCATGTTGAATCTGAGGATGAAGAGATGCATACGTATGTTATAGAGCTATGATGAAGAAATTTATATGTGTGTTATAGAACCATGATGATGAGATGTATATTTATGTTATGAGACTAGGATGACGAGAGGTATATGTATATTGTAGAATTATAATGATGAGATGTATATGTATGTTATAGAACCATGTTGTGATACTTGTGATGTTGAGACTGTGATAGTGTCCTTACTGATTAGTTAGATGCCCATTAGATGTTGTGTTTTCTTCGAGATTCACCAGGGGTTATGTTTCCTCTAGGATTTACTAGGGGTTGTGTTTCCTTCGGGATTCATCAGAGGTTGTGTTTCCTCCGAGATTCACCAGGGGTTGTGTTTCCTTCGGGATTCACCAGCGATTGTGGGTCCTATGGGACTTACTAGAGGCAGTGGGCATACTTAACTACAGTAGGATGAAATTCAGTTATTCATGGATGTATGTGTCCCATGAGGATTAGAGAAGTTTATATGTCCCACCAGAGATAGGCATCTAGAGGACATAAATGCCTAGCCTGACCACAGTAGTGGGGTTTCACTGAGTATTTTATACTCATTCTTTCTCATGTTTTTTTTCAGGTAAAAGAGATGCACCGGGGATTGACAAGCGGAATCCGTGATCGAGCCACTGGGACCAGTTTTATGCTTCCACTCATGATATTTAGATTTCTTTTAATTTATGATTTATGCATACCCTATTGTTTGTATTTAATATTTGAATTTAATGAAGGACTTTTGAATTTACCTTATTTATTTAGCATTTATTTCAACATAAAAGGGTGTCGTTTTAAGTTGCATGCATGCATATATTTAGTAACAGCCTAACTTGAGTCCTAGGAGGTCGGGTCGTTACAGAGAAGTTGTGGCCACTATGTTCAAGCCTCAGAATTAGCTCTTAAGGGAACAATCTATCTACTTACCCCTACTTCGGGGAATGAGTGAATTCCATCTTATGTAATTGAGTTCCTAGCTCCTAAATCAGACAAGTCCCCAAAAAGGTAGGCATGTTGAGTTGGCAATCTGACCATCTCATCCATACTAATCAAATGACTGCCCTTAAAGGTAGAGGTTCCCAAAACACTTAGAATTGAGATCATGTCACCTATGGTCGTTTATGTGAGATGTAAGTCTCCAGTATCAACGACATTATATACAGAGTCTAGTCATATCGTGGTCCGGTCTTATATAAAATCTTTGTATAGGACACCCCCGCTTGCATGTCTCTACATGAATGGTCAGGATCTACCATTTGTAGTAGTTTATAACACTTGCAAACCTTTACAAAGTGGGTTCTATCCGTAGTGTCACCAGGATCAGGTATCCCACCTTAATCCTTAAACTACAGACCTATTTAGGTTATCACTTAAGGCATGATCCACTTGTATATCTCATATACATGTTTAAGTTTACATAAGATAATCATGGAGCTTTGTTTATTAGATATGAGTAAATGTCATAATGAAATAACAGTTATTTTATTCATAAACAATGCGTATAATTACAAATAACGAGACTCTAGGAGAATTAGGACACCAATCCCAACAATTTCATCACTCTGAAATAATCACTTTCTTTCATTTTTTTGGTATGGACCCTCCACTTGCATTCCTCCACCGAACATCGGATAGTTAGCAAGCTCTTTGTTGACTTTTTTACACGGTAGTCAAAGTTCTTTCTTATTGCAAGCATCGATAATTTAACTGACAAATCATATTTCGAAAAGAAAATTTGACCTACCTTTATATTCTCGTCATTCAGACAGTCAAGAGGTATTATGACGAGGTTGTCATACGATGGGCACTCTGATGGTCCGGGTATATCAACAAATGGTTCGGTTGGAATGGTGGAATGCATTAGAACCGAAGGCATCACAACCGGTGGAACAGGAGTAGGTGGGGTTGAAACATGGATGTTAGGTGTGTTGGGGTTGATGCCCTAAAGTCTTGTGTCCTGTAGTTTCTAAATAATTAGTACGAATGCTTGTGATGTATAATATATGATATTTACTTCACTTCTTGACTTTGCACATTTGAATATTTTATTTTCTTTACCACAAACTAATAAACTTAAAATCCCAGGTTGTCTTAATGTAACTTAAGCATGTATGTGGTGACATACAAGTGGATCATGTCTTAAGTGATAACCAAAATGGTCTATAATATATGGATATAGAACGAAAACCTTATCCTAATAATGCTACGGATGCGACCCGCTTGTAGAATAGTTACAAGTGTTGTGATTTGTCACAGATGGTCTGATCCTGATCATTTGTGTAGAGGACATGCGAGCGGGGCGTCCTATACAAATAGTTTGTATAAGACCTGACCACAAAGTGTTAATGTCTCATCATATAACTCTGTTCATGACAGAGACTTCACTTCACTAGAATGATCATAAGTAACACGACCTCAATCTTGAGTGAGTTGGGAACTCCTGCCATTGAGGGCGACCCTTTGATTTGCTTGGGTGCGAGTGGCCAGAGCGTCGACTCAAACCTACCACTTTGGGGATTCGTCTGATTTGGGAGCTGGAAACTCAGCTTCACAAGATGGAGTTCACTCTTTCCCCGAAGCAGGGGTAAGTAGATAGATTGCTCCCTTAAGGGTTGATCCTGGGACTTGAACAATGTGGCATCACCTTCTCGTGACCCGAGAGATGTTCACACATAGTAGAACTATGTTGTATTGTCCATTAGAGGGATCAGTGGTACTTAAGGAGTAAGATGTAACTACAGAGACAAAACGGTAAATTGGCCCTGCTGTACTTACGAGCATATGTGAAAGGTCATCGTACTGATGATTGGTTGTATCTAATGGACATAGAAATATATCTGTGGTAAGAAGAGTTCAACTGTCGGTCTTTAGTGGAATGCCTGGCAGTTAACGGATGGTGGATATCGTGGCTAAAGAGTTTAGTCAGTTATTCACGTACCGTTGGAACTTCGAGCCATAGGTCCATAAGGTCCCCTTGGTAGCTTGGATACAAGTTAAGATTTAGTTTTTGGATAAGTTTAAAATGTTCAAATTGACAAGAAAGAGTTCGATTATATATGATATAATTGAACTAATTAATTATATATGATATAATTGACTTTATGTATGAGATACATTAATTTGGAGGAAATTGGATATAAATATGATTTATATCTAGGGGAGGAAAAATGGGTTAATATATGATATTAAACCATAGTTATGAATATAATGTGATTATATTTATTATTTATTAATTGGACAGTTATGGGATAATTGGTCGGCGTCTCTTCTGTTTTCGTAATGAATGTGTAAAAAAAAAAGAGTGTGTCATCGCTTAATAAAATCTGAGCCTATATGATAGTGCTGAACGACCGTTTATCACTTACACCTGCGCGCTATTCACTAAACGATCGTTTAGCGCCCGAGCTTTACTAAATTATCATATAGACGATTGCTTAGCTTTTCCTACACGATTGTATAGACGATCGCTTACCTTTTCCTACACGATCATATACTTAATCTAAATGATCAAGCATTTTGTCTATACGATAGACAAGTCTTTCTCAACTTGCTTGATCGTTTTATATGATCTCTTTTCCTCCTCCCCTCTATCAAATCCGAACAAAGCGATCGTTTAGTTACTAACTATACGATCGTGGAGTAAATGCGTGGTAGATTGTTTACCTTTCGCGTGTTAAGCGATCGTCTAGACGATCAGGATTCGTAACCTCGTTGTCGTTTATGCAATCGTTTAGCTTTCGTGCTATCGTCTAGTGTGCGCTACACGATCGTTTATCTAGAGGTGTTTACTAAACGATGGGAGCTTCGTCTGGCAGTTCAAGACTCGATTCACTTATGAACAGGTTTGCTCAGTGGAATAATATAACAGATAGAATTTTCATTCTAGTTTTGTGTTGGTTCATCTCGGTCCATTAATCTATGGTTTTATACATGTGATATTTTTTTTTTTATGTCATATGGTATGTACATATAGAAAAATCCCACCTTAGGTTATGCATTGGTCATGCATCTTCTCTTTATTATAAGTATTATGATTTAGAGAAGCATAATTTAAATTACGTAAGTACATGCTCATGCATCATATAATATAACAGTTATATTTATGCATGCATTATTTATTAAGCGTTGTAAATACCTCGTTATGTGGCAATGTACGTTTTAGTTGTTTCTTTTATAAAGGTTATAAAATGAAATTAGAATTAATATCAATAATAAAAGGTTAAAGTATTGCAAATCTATCTATAAGGGACCTTTTGTCTAAGGCGGGTTCTGTCTAGGCTAGGGTATTTAAGGTGACGGCAACAGGACACCCTTACCTGGGAACCTACCTGGAAAGATGAATTAGATAGATTTGATGCATGCATGCAAGTTAAAGAGAGTCCATTAAAGAGTTTATATATGACTACTTGAACTTGTTTTATTTCAAAGAAAAATGTTATTTTTTAGCAAACTTTATAAATGACGTAGATTTTAATCAGTAGTCGGATTGTCTAGGTTAATGAACCCCTAGGTAGAACATTCAGTGGGAAGTACTTAGGGCATTTGTTGCTTCACTTAAACCTCTCACGTTTCTCCCTTATTGTCTACACCGTGAGATCTATCCTCGACCTCGTGGTACCCTGGGAGTGTCCCCTTAAATGATGGTATTTGGGTAGGTCAATATAAAGGTGGATGAAGAGAATGTTCACAGTAAGTGGGAGCGGGAAGTGCGACAACATATCCCACGGTCTCTCTTGTTGGATTGAATAATGTTTCTACGCATCGCCTCGAGGCACCCTGGGAGTGTCTTCTTATAGGATGGCTGTTTTGCACGTTTCTTTATTTTATCTCCAGAAAGAGGATAAGGTTACTTAGTCTCTTGTCCTAATCTGCTTTTTCCCTACGGTGGTCGTTTTAGGGCGAACATTGGGGTCGAAAACGAGGAATTACACTTACGCGGAATTGTTAAGAGTTAACAGTTTTGGACCGAACAAATCGTGGCTATTAGGTTCAGTTCCAAGAGATTGTTCTGCCTGATGGTTGAGAATTTCTCATCCCAGTGAACGGACATCTATTCACCCCACTGGTGACGTTTGTCTTGCCTCGCTGGGGCATTATTGCAAAATAGAAGTCTTATCACTTAGGGTACTTGGAAACTGTTTTGCTAAAACTAATTGGTTAAAAATTGGTTTTGTAAAGTCTTATAAAAGTTTGTTCATTTTTCAGCAACAGTTTTAAATATGGCTAGAACTACTATTAGTTTTAAATATGGCACACTCTTGGTCTCTTATTTATTGACCCTTTAAGCATGCCAGTAATTTAGTATTGTGAATGCATATCTGTATGTTTGAGTGTATATGTGGAAATTCTGTCACAATGAATTAGAAAGATTCACCTCCACTCATAGGTACTATTGTATAAGAGTTCCTTCAAGGTGTTGAAGAAGTTTGTAGACCTGAAGATTGTCCATATTCATTTTCAGCATTGAATTGTGAAGTACATCTAGGTTCACTGTTCCAACCAAACCAAGTTTCACTTCGGTCATCCCCCAAGTTACATGGCTCAATATAATCATCAAGTGAAGACATGGTATGAATTGGATTGGGTTGATCGGTTGGATTGCAATGCTGGTGTACCCCATGACTTTCATAAGGTGTAATTGATAAAAATAATGGCATCCGGGATGCCTCACTACCTTCTAAAAAGAAGCAAAGATCTTCATCGTTGACCATGCCAATTGGGGAAGCCAGGACCAATAGATTGTAGCAACATTTGATGTGTATATCAAACATATCCGGATCGATATTCAGTCATTGGTGCATCATACTCACTAATTCACTAACTATCATATCATTTCTAACTTTCAAACCTTTTATATGACCACCAACATAATTTCTTCCGGACTCATCCCAATCCCTACCAAATCGTACAAAGATGCAAAGTAGCACCATTGATCTACAATTGGATAAACAAATCATTCATAAGTGAATAATCGTGTATAAATTTCTACGCGATCGTACATAAATTACTACACGATCGTGTAGTAAACGATTGCATAGTGATGTCTAAACGATTGCATAGTAATATATAAACGATCGTATTGTATAAATTAGTAGACAATTGTTTATAAATTACTATGCCATCTTGTATAAATTACTACACGATCGTGTAGTAAACAATTGGATAGTAATACAAAAACGATTGCATAGTGATGTATTAACGATTGTATATATATTACTAAACGATCGTGTATAAATTACTACACGATCGTTTATAATTTACGACACTGTCGTTTATAATTTGCTATACGATTGTATTGTAATTTATGAATGATCATGTAATAATTTCTATACGATCGCATAGTAAACGATTGCATAGTAATGTATAAATGTCCACATAGGAATGTATAAACGATCGCATAGTAATGTATAAACAATCGTCCAGTAATTTAATGCTAAACGACACTTATTATGAAAGCAATATGGGAGAAGAAAACGTACATTTAATGAAGGGCTGAAGAAACCGTTGAAGGAAGAAGAAATGTGGATCGAATCCGACGATGAAAGCTACAAGAGAATCTAAAGATGTTGGGCTGAAACTGTGAAAGAAAGTTACGAGAGAACAATGAGAGAATTTCGTGGGAAGTTCGACGACAAAAAGTGAATAATGAGAGTGACATTCCATTCTCTTCAGAATATTAGTTGGGAATAAATATTTTGGTGAAATGTTGGTGGTGTATTGAATGCACATTGAATGAAGGGCTGAAGAAATCGTAGAAGGAAGAAGAAATGTGGAACAGTCTGAAGGCTGAAGAAAACTAAAGGTAATTTTGAAATTTCACATGGGAAAAGGTCAGTGATAGAAAAGTTTTTAGGAAGAGGTCATTGGTAGAAAAAATTTTGGATTTTTGGTCATTTTGTGAAATTTCCCCATTTTTCTCAATCAAAATATCTCACAAATGTTTTCGCATTTATTTTTTTACGATTTGTTTTGAATTTTAGCTTAATTGTCAATAGCAAATACCATGTAATTTATTAAAATATTATTCTTTTAAAAGCATTAAAATGTTATTGTTCAGTTTAAAATAGATTTTTTAAATTTTGATATCTTCAAAATTATGAATATAAATCAAATAAAATCTTTCTAAATCGATGGGATGCATATTTAATTATCCAGTAACTTATTTTGGGAGCTGAATGATCCCTTTATTTATGGGATTTTTGTTGATTATATTTCTATTGAAAATTTGTTTTAATTACTGAATTCACGATTTCAATTATACATTTTGTTAGGCCACTTTAGTAACTTGATAAATATTAAATAAAATGAAAAAAAAAAAGTGGTTTGACCATTTTAACAAATAGAAATTCCTTTTGTCCATATTTCAAAACCTGTCGGCTATTATTGTGGTCATCTCTTCTCTTATTTATCGATACTATATTAAAAAGTTAGGATGGGTGAAAAACATTTTTGGACCAAAATACTCATTTACAAATGTTTTATTTACAATTAAGCCATTTTCATTCCATCATTTTATTATTACTAGTCTGGAGACACGTGACTTAAAATTCTTTTCGCATAAATATTTAGAATAAATTTCAAATTTAATAGTTTTTTAACATTAAATTTTTATATAATATTCATTGAATTCAATTTATAAATATTTGATATGAAAAGAAGTAAGTTAAATATAGTATACAAAATTATATATTTCTTGTTTTCAAGTTAATTGACAATTGATGAGATGTTTCTAATGCGGAATTTTTTTGAGACAGTTTTGGAAGGTAAATAAATCTTTTAAATGAATATTATAGTTGAATTTAAAATTTAAACAGTGATAAAAATTTAAAACTATAATAGAGAAAAATATATGGATGAATAAAATTAAAAAATGATGCAAATAAAGTTTTTGAAATAAAATTGATATAAAAGTGATATAATATCTCATCTTAATTATTATTTCATGAAGTATTTCTTTTATAGTTGTTCGAAGGTAGTGACTTTAGGTGTGAGAAAAATAAATAAAAGCCAAATTTTTATATAATTTTTTTTTTTTAAATGAACCTTCTTGTTTAAAGGATTTTTTTAAGATAAAAAGTGAAAAATTATTTGTTTGTTATTTATTTATTTTTATAAAACCTCGAGCTTCTATCAAAGTTGAAATGCATAAATGTTCAGAGTTGAAATAACATTACCGATACATAGAGAAAAATAAATTAATGAATTTAGTTGCCCTTTGACTTTTCATAATCAAATAAATCTCCATCTAATTAAAAACTAACGAAAAAATAATTTTAATGCAACTGATACAAATGATAAATTTAACTAAAAAAAAGACTTTGGAAAAATATATAAAAATATATTGATGAATAAAATTAAAATATGATGGAAATAAAGTTTGTAAAAAAAAAAATTGATATAGACGTGACATAATAACTTATCTTAATTATTATTTCATGAAATATTTATTTTATAATTGTTGGAAGGTATGACTTTAGGAGTAAGAAAAATAAATAAAAGTCAATTTTTTGTATAATTTTTTTAAAATGAACCTTCTTATTTATGAGATTTTTTTAGATCAAAATAGAAAATATATGTTGGTTATTTATTTATTTTTATAAAACCTTGAACTCTCATCAAAGTCTTTCTTTTTTCATTATATTTAATTTAAATTGTCTATAATAGTCATTTGATATATGTGCCCTAAATTGTAAATAATATAATTCCTAAGTGAATAAAATTATAAGGTTATTCTATTTCATTAATTTATAAAATTTAAAATTTAGAAATATTTTAATATATTTATAAATTTATGTTGTAAAAACAAATACTAGAAAAACTTATATTATTGAATGGAAAATAGAAAAAGTATTCAAACAATTATTAGAATGGAATGGAAATATAAAAATTAAATAAACATGCGTAAATATTCAAAGTTGAAACAACAGTAACATTACCAATACATAGAGAAAAATATACAGAAAGAATATTTTAATGGTTAAAAATCTAAAAAACTGGATAACAATGAAAAATTTAACAAAAAAAGATTTTGGATCAAAATAATACATTAAATAAATTAACTCAAGGCTAACTATTAAAAAAAACTATAACTTCAATCGCTAAAAATCTTTTTTAAAAAATTAAGATAATGGATAAAATGAAAGATTAAAAAAAAAAATTAGGTTAAAACAATAACATTAAATAAATTAATGAATTCTTAAGTCTACCAGTTGAATTTTCATTATCAAATAAATCTTCATCTAATTAAAATCTAACAAAAAATTAATTTTAATGTCTTGAAATGGAAAAAAGATTAATTAAGAGAATTGATACAAATTAATATTTAATTTTGAATAATAATATATTAAGGAGTAGAAGTTTATTCATTATTGAATACTGATATTTAATTTTGATTTAACTACACAATATATGAATAGATGATAACCAAATAACGTTAAAATATTATGATGGATTCTGTTCATGATTGAATAATAATATTTAATTTCGTTAACAAATACCCTAAAATTACGAGATTATGGAGATGAGAACTGATAAAAGATTGTACTTTTAGAACTAAGAATAAAATTTGAAAAAGCAATAGGATGACTCCCCACCCGAAATACGAATGTTAAACAGAAAACACTAACAAACATTATAACAACAAGTGAACAAGTAAAGACACAAAGAAGTTGGTAACCTAGTTCGGTTATAATCCATCTACATTTGGAGAGCAGTGTGCCTAGGAAAGATAATCCACTAATATTAAAGAGTTAAACAGTTTACAACATATTACTGTAATACACAATCAGTGCAGTGACTTACGTAGAGCTCAACTTATTAACCATCTATATTCCCCCTAGATGTGAGACTCCTTTTCAAGTGTACTTAGACTCCAACTAAGTTTGATAATATTAGTGTTAGACATTTCGACTTCTGACAGTGTGTGAGACTCCTCTCACCGAGATATCTTCCCCCTAGTCAACAAATTCCCTTCACTAATGAATCTTAGGATGCCCCTAAGATGAAAAATTCTTTATCCTAAGCTGAGTCTTAGGCTCCCTTAAGACTGATAATCCCTTTTATGGCAACAATAACTTAGGCTCCCCATAAGACCGTGACTTACTTCAAAGTATTGCACTTCAACAGATGAAGAACTTGCACAGCAGAATAGTTAGCAACAAGTAAGAACACAATGTTGCGCAACAATGACCATAAAACAGAACATGTCTTACTTGATTAACAAAAGCGGCAACCTAAATGTGTAACATTCTTTAATTAATTGAATCCAAGAAAGGAAACAAATTCTCATTTGGAAAAGATAAGTTGTGCCTCAATAAAGGAAAATATCAAACATAAAATTGCAGCCGGATATTTCCAAATAAATAAAATATTTTGCAGGAAAATAAATTGTTGTCTGAAACTGATGTTAAGACTTTATTTGAGACAATTGAATAAATCACTACCCTAGAAAATTATAAAGCCCAAATCTCCAACAAACTCTCCCTTTGGCTAATAATTTTTTTTAAAGGCAGAATAAGAAACAAACAACCATTCAATAATAAAGATAAAGATGTATGAAAAAAGTCCTGACAAGAAGAAAAAACATCATCAGCATCAACACAGAATAAAAGAACAACGTCTTCTAGAATAAAACCATCATAACTAAATCACAAAAGTCAATCAGTAAAGCACCGATTCCACAGAACACAACAATTGCACAAAACCAATACAAAACAACTTCGGTGCGCAACACTAAACTCTCCACCTTTTTGGCTTGAAAGAAAAAAAAATCGTCCCTCGAGAAGTGGAAGCACCACCAAGCTTGGAAATAACAGAGCGCATCATCTTCAAAACATCATCAATCTCAGCCTTTCTTTCCTGAAGTTTCTATATCAAGACTCAATATCACAAAAGTCACTAAACAGTAGTTGGAGAATACGACTACCTAAGGAAGACTCAATTAAAGCTTTGCCAGGCCCATCAATATATTGAGTCGAGGTGGTAGTATCAATGTCAAGAACATGGTATCCCTGTAGAAGCTTGAAATGAATAACAAATAGATTTGGAGGAGAGCTAATAGTTCTGTAGGAGCAATCAGATTAGGTTTTTGAGATAGAAGAATCCCACAAATTAACCTTGGATAGCATATGGGAAAATGAAGGTGATAGAGCTATAAAAGTACTATTTCCCTAGGCTTAATTTAGGCTCGTTATTGGAATTTACATGTTAATTACACTATTTTGTAGGTATTAAACATCCAAGAGGTAGAATCAATTATTACGAGCTAATCAAGGTTAATTTAAAACAAATTGGAGCTAAAATGAGCATATGGGATCCAAAAAATAAAAATGACCAAAATGCCCCCGTGTGCAGCATAGCAACCCTCTGGAAAGCATTGAGCTACGTTGAAAGGCAGAAAAAAGGGTCGAATGTGAAGATGTAGGGGGTGTAACGACGCTACGCTCAGCGTAGCTACGCTTTGAACATTGACGAGATTCCACCGCACACGTGTCTGCCCAAAACACATAAGAGTAACAACGATCGCCCTACACTCGCCTTATGCTCGAGGTCTCATCTGCGAGTGGAGCATTGCAATGCTCCTATTATCAACGTTACGCTGTGTCTTTAAGTATAAATAGATTTATTTTATTTTTAGGGTTCTTTTTATGTAAAATTTGATGGAGACTAAGGAAAGACTTCATTTTCTTCCCGTTCCTTTATTTTTTCAGCATCGTTAGGTTAGGATTTTAATTTCTTTTGGATTGTAAGTCATAGATTGGATCTTCTCTTTTATTCTTCTATGAACCAATGAGGTAAACTTTATATGTAGTTTTTAGAGCAAGAATTCTTTGTTAATTTCTTGAGATTTTTGTTCCTTGAATTTTATGCATTATGAATTTATGTTTTCTTTGAATCAATTTTAATTTCGATATGTATGATTATGTTGTTCACTTTTCACTCATAAGCATGCATTCTCTAGCTAATCGATTCTTAGCTTTGTCATGTTCTTACATGAATGTCTAGCAATAATTAATTGTGCATTTGATGGCTAATCCTATGATGCATTAATTGCTAGGTTCAAAGATAAATTTGGTTAATTAATTAGGCTATCCAATTGATTAATCGATACAATAAAATCCTAAATCGTAATGCGCATGTTTTTATTTCTATATGGATGCTATCGAACCCAATAGAATTTAGAAGCATGTAGTTTAATTAAGGAATGACTTTCCAACATTCATTAATGCTTAGGACACTTTCTTGGTTTGGTCATTGCTAGTTGTCTGCCTTTGTAAAGGCTAGTTCGATTGTATCTAGCAAGTTATTGTGCACGCATAAATGGAATGCATATCTAATGTTGTGCACGAAAATCGATGATTGAAATTGCATTGAATATCTCTCTTGCTCTCGAAATTAGATAATCTAATTCATAGTTTACATTTATCCTTGCATTTTAATTTCATACACTTTTATCATTCTTTCCAAGCAACCCCCTGTTTTTATTGCTTTCCATAGTTAAATTTAATTTGAGGAGATTTAATTCTTGGGCGCCATATGATTCAACTCCGTACTTGCCGCTTATACTACCTAGTAGTATAAGTAATGGTTTGGTGAATTATAAATATTGTTTGCTTAGTAAGGGTTTATAGGCAACGTTAAATCTTAAGTTAACAAACTGACACCATTGTCGGGGAGCCAAACCAATTAATCTCTTTTAGTTAAATTTGACTTGTAAACTTTAAAAACACCAAAGATATTTTCTTCTATCTTTGAGTCTATTTGTTTTTATTATGGCAGATGATACGAACATCTATTATGCGTTTCTCGTGAGGCAAGCGGCTCAACAAAAGGAAGAAGAAGAGGTAAGAGAAATTAATGAGCTTAGAAGACAATTATCTGAACTAAATGAGCTTAGAAGACAATTATCTGAACTAACCTCTCTTGTTTAAGTTTTGGCCACTAGGAAATTACAAAAGCTTTAGACATGTCGAGTTTGTTCACTTCTAGGTCATCCATCTAAAGCATATCCTCAACTTTTGCACGATCCTATGCATGATTCCTATTCCCCTTGGGAGATACCAAGCCCGAGCTTGAGGTCAATGCACTATCCTTCTGCCAGTTCAGGTATGTCATTAGAAGAGTTGGTTATGATAATTTCTAACAACTCTTATGAGTTTTCTCAGGAAATCCATAGGCACCAGGAATCCTTGTTGCAACCACCCTTTGAAACTATCGAGTTGAGTAGCAGTGAGTTAATTGCCATCAATCACCATCATGTTGAGTACCTGACTCCTCAAACTTCACGTCAATGTATGATGTTGGAATCTTTAATGTGTGAACTTGCTAATAGTTCTTTTCAGTATGAGCAGGAGTCTATTGAGTCTCACCTAGAGACTCAATCCCTGTACAAGTTGAGGTCGACCCATCTCTTCAGCTTGCAAATTTCATGCCCCCACTAGAGAGCCAACCAGAGCTACACAACGTTTATATTACTGAGGCCAAGTTTGTTGAGGAATTGTATCCTTTTATTGATGATGATGAAGATGCATATCACCTGCCATGCCAAGAACAAGTTTATAAGGTTAAGCATGTGCCCGAGCTTCATCTCGAGGAGCCTCGGGTGATAGAGTTAGAGGATGCCTAGTTATGTTCTTCCCTCTGGCATCTCATTTATTTTCGATTACTGCTCATCCTTACCTTACAGTCCGAGTCTTTATTTTCTATAGAGTCAGTCAAGTCTATTTTTACTTTTCCAAAAACGAAAAAAATTAAAAAATATTTATGTCTCTAGAGCCCTTGAATGCTTCAAAAGCTCGCTTCCATTGAGCAACTTCATGGATTCAAGAAAGGAAGGGCTGGAGAAATATGAGAATTTTTTCATACCTTGACAGGGAAAACAACGTCGAGTAACCAACGTTAAAAATTTGCGCTTCCTAGAGGCAATCAAGTGTCAATTTTATTTTTTTTTTTCTTTTGTTTTTTTAATAAATTAGTTTAAGATAGTTTAGGTTTAGGTTTAATATTAGTATTAGTTTAAAATTAAAAGAAAAAAAATTAATAAAACAATAATTAAGGCACTATGTTGCAACGTTGCGGGACAGATATGCTCTGAACGACAGATTTGCTTTTGAAAAGGGGGTTAATTTTTAGGACAAGGTTGATATTTGGCACACACATCCACAACAAAAGCAATATCAGGTCTTCTGCAGTTAAATAGAGCAAGCTTCCTGTTGGGTTATTCAATCTTTTCTAGGCCCAATTAATCAAGATCAACACTGAGATGGTGAAGAAACGACTAAGAATAACTCTATTAAATCCTCGATGTTAGATACTCAATACTCGATAAGTTTTTGCTCGATACTCGATGGAAATTTCCTTTTATCCTTGATGAGTTTTTGTTCTTCGCTCAATGGAACTCAAAGAGTGTTGATCTTTACTTGATTCTACTCAATGAGTATTAATCTTTACTCAAAGCAACTTGGAGACGAAAACTCTTGACTCGATGCTGCTTGATAGAAGAAATTCGAAACTCGTTCTGACTCGATACTCTGAAAACAATCCGATTTTATAAAAAGATTGTATTTTTCGTGATTTGCAGAAAGTTTGATGTCGATCGAAAGAATAAGATAAAGAGAAGAAGAAGAAACACACAGGATTGCATGGTTTGACCAATAAGCCTACGTCTAGGAGAAAATTCACTATCTTTTTTTCTTGATGATTGCTTACAGCTTGTTGTAGTTTACAGAAAAATAGAAAGAACGGAAAAAATCTTAATTTTATGTTCTGATCAGTGATATTTATAACACATACCAATTTACCGTCACAAGATAAGGTTAGTTATAAAACTAAACTAGCTGAATAGGTATTTGAGTCACAGTTTTTTTTTTTTTTTTTTTTTACAAATTTTCCACCATGACTCCAATGCCTGTAATATTCTAATCTTCCTGATTCTGACCATTCTGTTTACCCTATGTCTGGAAGTTCGAAACAAACTTGTTCTATACGTTTGATCAATTTAATCTTTGATACTGACTTTGTCAATATGTCTGTTGCAATCTATAATGTGTGAACCTTTAAAATTTCTATTTCTCCTGTCTCTACTTTGTCTCTAATGAAATGATACTTTATATTAATGTGTTTAGTTCTAGTGTGGTATTGTAGATTTCAGGATTAATGTATAGCACTTTGGTTGTCACAGTAGTGTTTTACCATTGTTTGGCTTATTCCAAAATCTTTCAATAATCCCTTAAGCCACAATGCCTCTTTAATTGCTTTAGTCAAAGCCATATACTCAGCTTTTGTTGTAGATAAAGCCACTATAAGTTGTAATGTTGCTTTCCAGCTGATTAGATTAGAACCATAAAGGAATAGATAGACTGTTAGGGACCTCCTTTTGTCCAAACATAAACATAGTCAGTATCCACATATCCATATAGTTCTAAGTTTAGTTCAGCTGATTTTTGGTAGACTAGTCTCAAAAACTTGTTTGTTCACTTTGTGATGTGAGCTTAGGAGTGTATTGTATGAGGAAATTGGAGAAATAGGGTGAAAATATGAATGATGCGTTGATGATGTGTTAGTGATGCGTTAGTGATACGTGAAGGGACGCATGACACTCCTCTTTATGCGTTCAAGTTTTTCTAAATCAAATCAAAGTATAAATCCAATCCAGGTTCCTGGTAAGTCCACGGTCGAACTCAAGGATTTAGATTAAAGCTAATACAGAGCTTGCATTGTAGCTAATGTGGAAATATCCTAAGTGAATGTGGAATGAGTTATCTACACTAAGTTTGTTGTGTGCGTGCAAGAAGATACAAAAAGGTCAAATGGAAAACAGGGGGTCATGTGAAAATGGTGTTCAGTGTAAGTGGTATGTGTCGATCGAAGTGAAATGTACACGTACAAGAATGTAATGCGGATGGAAATAACTTTGCTTGTTTATCTCTATAAATGCGTTAGGTTTCTACTCATTTTCTATTCAGCACTTCTTAATGTGAATGTCATACAAATTCCTATCTCTAGGATGTATGCGTTAATTATAGGATGCAATAAAACACTAGTGCCTATATTTCTAGATGTATCAAGCGTTTTTAACTTAATACTTGCTTGCTTATTCTCTCGAGTAATTCAAGCTAAAGTAGCTTTTACCAAGTGATAATGCTAGCTTAAGCATTTAGAAATGGACTTTGCATGAAGTTGTAGATGCATCAAACGTAAAGAAAGAAATAAACAATAGTAAAGTGTAGTAGATCAAATATGTGAATTCATAAAGAAACAAGTTGTCTTTACAAGATTAATACTTAATCAAATAAGATGAAGAGAATAGAATTGAGATGAAAAGAAAAGGGTCAAGCTGCAGAGTATAATCTCTTGTCCTTTTTGGCTCAATTTAAATTTGTGTACAACCAACTTGTAGAAGAAATGGAAGAAAATTCTCTCTCGAGCTAAGTTTTCTCCACTCCTTGATCGACGGTGGGGATGGATCTCTTCCTTCTTGTGTTTTTCTTATCACAGCAGCACAGCTCTAAGTCTCTAAATTTCGGAATTATACAAAATGAGCTACTCTTTTCTTCTGATGGGATTTCTTCTATTTATAAGCGGCGTTCTTTATCAGCTTGATGATGGGGCAACATTAAATTTCATACTCTGGTCAGCCGCCTGACACTTAGACACTTTTCAGACGCCGCCAGCTGCAGATGCCCATGCTTGCAAGTGGTGATTTGACACAAACAGCCTGAATCAATGAACCTTTGTTGCGTTGAAATCCCTTTGACGCATGTCCATGCGTTGACGTTGCTTGTGACACTTAGAATCTTTATTGAAATTTTGCAATATTATGCGTTAGTGATGCAGCTTTCAACAATAAACACTCTTTTGTATGAGTTTGGTAGTGTTTGAATAATTCCGTGCGTTTTCTCTAAGAATGATGAGATTTTATCATTAAAAACCTAATTGTTCCAACTTTTGAGAGACAATAACTTGTATTTCTACAAGTTATCAACTAGTCTTGAGTTTTTAGACCAAACTAAGTATCTTAAGATACATTTAGTAGCCTCTCAGTGTCTCTTACCTGGGTTAGACATATATCTATTAACAAAGCTAGCTAAATATGAGAGATCAGGTCTGATAGAAATCATTAAATACATTAGGCTTCCGACTGCCTAACTATAGGGTATAATTGACATCTATTTTTGATATTCTCAATCATAAACTTTAGGAGAGTTGGCTGAAGATAACTTGAAGTGCTAAGCAATAGACAAGCTTACAAGTTTAGCATCACTCAGATTGAACCTTTTTAAGATCTTCTCACAATAGTTAAACCGGTTTATGCTTAAGATAGACTCCTCCCTCTTCTTTAAGATTTCAATCCCTAGAACTTTGCTTGCTTCTCCCAAGTCCTTCATGTCAAACTCCCCTTTTAAAAGGTTTTTAACACGAGTTAAATCTTCCTTGTACCTACCTGCCAGTAACATATCATCCACATATATGAGTAAGTAAACCTTGTCCTTGTAAGAACCTGTATTTACATAAACACATATGTCAAATGAACTTCTTTTGAATCCAGTGTTAGATATATAGTAATTGAACCTTCTATACCAGCACCTAGGTGATTGTTTTAACCCATAAATTGACTTGTTGAGTAAGCAATAGAGATTCTTTTTTCCTTTAACTTCAAATCCCTTAGGTTGCATCATATAGATTTTCTCTTCTAGATATCCATGAAGAAAGGCAGTTTTCACATCTAGTTGATACATTTCTGAGTTATTTTGAGCAACCAAAGATAAGAGAAGTATTACGAAAGTTTGTTTAACAACTGAAGAGAAAATCTCCGAGTAGTCTATTTCTTCTCTTTCTGTAAACCTTTTTGCAACCAACCTTGCCTTATACCTAGGTTTCTGATCACAGGATGGACATTCTTTAAGTTTGAAAACCCTTTGGAGGCAACTGGTTTATAACCCTTAGGCAAAGGAACTAAAGACAAAGTATCATTCACATTTAGTGAATGCATTTCCTCATTCATGTCTTCTATCCAATCCCTTGCATCAGCACAACTTGTTGCTTTTTCAAAGGTTGTTGGTTCTTGGTTAGTAGGAGCCAAAACAACATTTAGAACTAAATTCATATAGTTCATTTCAGTATATCTTGCTGGAAGGGTAATGGTTCTCCTTTGTCTATCTCTAGTTAAAATATAATGACTCAAGTCTAGTTTCTTCTTAGCACTCTCCTCTTGTTCCCCTGCAACTTCCTCAACTTCTCCTATGTCACTAGGTAGGTTAGGTTCTGTTGGTTGCTCAGTAGGTAGCTTCACCTCAATTCCTGTGGTATATGACTCAACTTCATCCTCAAGTCTCTTATTCTTTTGCATAAACAACTTCTTTTCTCTAAAGGTGATGTCTCTGCTAATTATGAACTTCCTCTCGATTGGATGCCACATTTTAAACCTTTGACACCCTATGTGAAGCCTCCAAACATGCACTTAGCTGCTCTAGCTTTCAACTTTCCCTTATTTTGGTGAACAAACCTTACACACCCAAAAACCTTAAGGTTGTCTAGATTAGGAGGATGATTAGTCCACTTCTCCTTAGGGGTAAACAACTCTAGAGATGTGTGAGGACACCTATTCAAGGTATACACTGTATAGGTTGTAGCTTCTACCCAATAGCTTTCACTTAGGATAGCATCAGAAAGCAAACATCTTACCTTTTCCATTATAGTTCTATTTAACCTCTCAGCAACCCCATTATGTTGAGATGTATACCTCACAGTTCTATGCCTAGTTATACCATTCTCACTAAAGTATTTGTCAAAGTCTTCATTACAAAACTCAAACCCATTGTCAGTTCTAAAGTATTTTAATCTTTTAGATGTTTGTGTTTCTATCATAACTTTCCATTCTTTAAACTTCCCAAAGACTTGGTCCTTAGTTTTAAAAAAGTATATCCAACATTTCCTAGAAAATCATCTATTAAGGTTAGAAAACACCTTGAACCACTAAGGCTTGTTATAGGAGATGGTCCCCATAGGTTTGAATGAACATAATCCAATATTCTTTTGGTGGTATGCTGAGATTTTGTGAAGCTCTATCTGGTAGTTTTCTCTAGGATACAGTGTTCACAGAAGGAAAGATGTTGATCCTTTTGGGCAGAATACCCTGTTTAGACATTGTTTGCATCCCTTTTTCATTAATATGGGATAGTCTTTTGGGCCACAAGTATGCCTCTGTCAAGTTTGTTGTTGAAACAGTGTAGGCACTAGTCATCATCTCTACTCCTCTTACTATATAAAGATCATTGTCTTTTTTACCAACCAACTCTACCTTAGAATCCTTAATCACTTCTAGGAGTCCATCATTTCTTCTACACTCATACCCAATGGAGTCAAGCATACCCAAAGATATCAAATTTCTCTTGAGTAGAGGTACATGTCTCACATTTCTGAGAAGCTTGATTGATCCATCCTTTACCTTCAAGGATACTGAACTAACACCTTTGATTTTGCAGGCTTCATTGTTCCCCATGCACACAGATTCCCCATCCACAGCCTTGTAGGTATTAAACCAATGTCTGAAGAATGTCATATGATAGGTACAACCAGAGTCAAGTACCCAATCATGCTTCCCGAGAGGACTTATTTGGTTGTTTTTTTTCTAATAGAGGCTAAGGCATTAGAATAGAAGTAGGACCCTTCAACCACTAAGGCTTCTGGCTGTTTTCCTTTCTAATCATTCTCTTTTTCTTGATTTTTCCATTTTAAGCTGTAGTAGTCCCTTATTAGGTGCCCCTTCTTTTTACAATAATTACATCTCAGTTTGGTTTTTGGTTTATGCTCTTCACTAGACTAATTTTTAGTCCTTTCATAATGATTCTGCTTGTTCTTGCCTTTGACAAATAGCCCCTCTGCACCAGGCTGTTCCTTTTTTATTGTAGGAAGCTCCAACTCCCTAGTTCTCAATACTGAAATAATGGCATCAGTGGTAATTGACTCTCTGCCATATTTCAAGGCATTATTTACCTCCTTATAGACTTCAGGTAGAGAGTTCAACAAAACAAAAGCTTCAATCTAATCGCCAATCTTTTCACCAAGGCTCTTAAACTCAGAAACTATCTTTTTAAACTCATCCAGATTGTCTGATAGTGTTCTACCAGAATCCATCTTAAAGGTGAAGAACTTTTCCCTTAAAAAAATCTTGTCAGGGAGATCCTTAGTTGTATAGAGACCTTCCAACTTGACCCACATTTTATAAGTCGTGTCTTGATCGATCACCTGTCTCAAAATGTTATCACTGAGATTAAGAACTAAAGTTCTGTAGGCAGTAAGTTCCATATCTTCCCTTTCTTGAGCTATTAACGTAGGTGGTAGAATCGATGGGTTTAAAAGGGCTTTATGAACTCTCTGTTTCCAAGAATAGACTTGATTTTTCCTTCCATAGATCAAAATCACTCTTTCCATCAAATTTTTCTATCTCAAATCTAGAAATAACCATCACTGACCTGAAAGAATATCGAGAACGATTTTCTTGAGTATATTGATACTTTAAGAATGTTGATCTTGATGATCTTCAAATGCTCTGATACCAAAATTTTTGGGTTATTCAATATTTTCTAGGTCCAATTAATCAAGATCAACACTAAGATGGTGAACAAACGGCTCAGAAGAGCTCGATTAAATCTTCGATGTTAGATACTCGATACTCGATGAAAATTTTCTTCTATCCTTGATGAGTTTCTGTTCTTCGCCCGATGGAACTCAAAGAGTGTTGATCGTTACTCGATTATACTCGATGAGTATTAATCTTTATTCGAAGCAACTTGGAGATGAAAACTCTTGACTTGATGCTGCTCGATAGAAGAAATTCGAAACTCATTCTGACTCGATACTCTGAAAACGATATGATTTTATAACAAGATTATATTTTTCGTTATTTGCAAAAAGATTGATGTCGATCGAAAGAAGAAGATCAAGAGAAGAAGAAGAAACACACGGGATTGCGTGGTTCGGCCAATAAGCCTACGTCCACGGGAAGATTCACTATCTTTTTCTCTTGATGATTGCTTACAGCTTGTCGTAGTTTACAGAAAAATAGAAAAAACGAAAAACTCTTAATTTTGTGTTTTGTTCAGTGATATTTATAATACATATCAATTGGCCGTTACAAGATAAGGTTAGTTATAAAACTAAACTAGCTAAATAGGTATTGAGTCACGGATTTTTTTACACTTCAAATGCTACTTCTAGAGGTGTTCAAAAAATTCGATGATCCGAAAAAATCGATCAACCCAACCCAACCCGTGCGGTTTGGGTTGGGTTATCAACACATTTGGGTTGGGTTAGGTTCAAATAAATTAAAATTTGATGCGTTGGGTTGGTTCATGGGTTCACCTAATATAACCCAAAACCAACCCGAACCAACCCGAATTTATTATTAACTTTAAAATATATATTTTTTGTTACTTGTAACACAATTATTTATACATATGTTGATTTTAATTTTATTTAGTTCCAATATTTTTTTAATAATGTATACTTCAACAACTCTCAAAATTAGTTTCTTTGCACTTTAGAAGGAAAATTTTCACTATATAAATTGAAATTGAGTTGTTAATCTTAATTCAATATATTAAAATAATTAAATTATATTTTTAAATATTTACGTTTTGCTTTTTTTAGTAGAAAATTTTAAATAAATGACCTGATTAACCCGAACTAACCCAACCAAAATATTTCATGGTTGGGTTGGGTTGGGTTCATTTTTTAATAAGGGTTATTTGGATTGAAAAAATTTACAACCCAAACGATTGGGCTGGGTCTAAAAAATCTTTCAACCCAACCCAACTCAACCCATGAACACCCTTACTACTTCTCTATAGACTCTCATCAACCTGAGTTCCACCTGAGTCTTTTGATATCTTCACATGAGTAAGAGTAAGAGTTCTTTTAACACTGATATTTTCAAGCCCAAATTTCTTCACAATATTCTTGGCATATTTGCTTTGAGAGATAAAGATTCCCTCATTTAGTTGCCTGATTTGAAACCCTAGGAAATAGGACAATTCTCCTACCATGCTCATCTCAAATTCTTCCTGCATTTATTTCACAAAGAGCTCAACCATCAGCTGTGACATCCCACCAAAAACAATGTCGTCAACATAGATTTGGACAATCACAAAATTCACATGAAACAAAGAGTTTTATCAACTCCTCCTTGTGTGTACCCGTTTTTTACAAGGAACTGGGTCAAACGTTCATACCAGATTCTAAGTGCCTGTTTGAGCCCATAGAGGGCCTTGTTGAGTTTACACACATGATCAGGATGAGAAGGATATGTAAATCCTTTGGGCTCCTCAACATGCACTTCCTCATTCAGATATTCGTTCAGGAGTGCACTTTTTTCATCCATTTGATATAATTTGAATTTCAGATGACTAGAAATACCAAGCAAAAGTTTGATAGCTTCAAGTCTTGCAATTGGAGCTTAGTTTTCATCATAATCCATGCTTTCTATTTGAGTATACCCATAAGCTACTAATATAGCTTTATTTATGGTGACATTTTCCATTCTCATCAATAGATTCTTGCTTGAGAACAAGAGTCCAAACATCGTTTCTCACAAATTTCTCAAGCTCTTCTTGCATTTCATTGACCTAATATTCATCTTCACAAGCTTCTTTGATGTTTCTTGGTTCAACAGGGGAGGTGAAACTGATCATCTTTAGGTAATTAACTTTGCCTTTCCTTCTAGTTGTCACCCCTTATTCAATATCACTAATTATGTTACTAGAGGGATGCTTTTTATCTAAATCTGCAGATTCTCCGTGCTGAAAATCTAACAAACTTCGCATGGAGAACTTTCTAAACATCGTTGTTGATTCAAGTACTTCGTTACAACATCTCCTGCACACAGATCTCAATCTCCCTATTCAGCCTGCACGAAACCTTGAACTGAACAATGATTTCAAATTACACAACCAAAGCAAAGAGAATAAAAAATGCCCTATGAATTGCAACAAGAAGTTGAATCACCTGGCCATAGGTGAAGTTGTGGAAAAGAGTAGAGCAGAGAGGATTGTGATTGACATCGCTAAATCACGAGGCATTGATGGAGGGACAGGCATTGTCGGTGGTGACATCGAAGAAGATGCAATTGGGAGAGAGCTTTTTGAATACATTTGTGGGAAGAAGATGCAATTGGGAGAGATAAAATTGGTGATTCCTTCTGTGAGAAACAAGAGGAGTTGCAGATATAAACAAGAAGGAATGAGAAAATAGTAAGATAAGAAACAAAAAAGAGAGAAATCAAAAGAAGTTTTAGATGCCCTAAATGTTTTGGGGCAAATAAGGAGAATATGGACAAAAACAAAATATTTTTTTTAGGTGAGTGCTGGAAAATTCTAATATTTTGTGCGCGATTAGAAATTTTTCATTTTATTTTCTTAGTCTTTTTTTTTTTCACTTGATTTTATAGCCTAATTTTTTTTTTTTTTTAAAAAAAAGCTATACTTTGAAGTTATAAAAGATCATATTTCTGGTAATGAGTTGAGTTCACAAATCCTACTTCTAAACTTCCTACTTTACAACTCCTTTGGCCAACACACCCTTAAGAATCAAGAAAGCACAAAAACAATGAGTTCAGGAACAGTTTACTATTCACTCATAGCTCAAAAAAGAAAGATTGCACTATTTGACAAGTATTTCAAGACATGTCTAATCAGCAAAACAAGGATAATATATGTTCAATATAAAGTAGGCATAATCAATAACAGAAGATTACCATCTCAAGTATGTCGGTAATCAAGCAACATGAATCAAGGACTAAGTATGGAAGTAATAATCTAACTATCGAGAAAAAAACCGAATTGCATTAAGTCATTAATAAACACAAGTAAATGTCCTTCAAAGATAAACAAGGATCGAGGATGCCACAGATTTTCGGCATATCAAAGGAATTATTCAATATTTCAAACTACTTTTGTTAAAATAGAGAATGCAAAGATATTTCTATTTACTTAAATAAGTAACTACAAAACCATCTATCAACCCAAATTCCCTAGGAGGCGAAGTCCACATGCATTCATTTCTAATCAAATCTACAATGTTGGACATATAGATTGAATTCTTTTTATTTTTTATTTTTCTTGCATCACTTATTGAAATATTATAAAAATATTTATCTTTACTACTTAGTATATAAATAATACAAACTAGTATGAAAAGGATCCATCAACATCTTAGTTGACTTTCTATTAGAGTTAAGTTAGGAACCAAAAGTAAACATCACTTAATTCAAGGGTAAAAATTTAACATTAAGGTACTTAGACATCCAATACAAATTTAAATCAAAACTCTTGGATAAAAACGTACAATTTTAAAATCTAGATACTAATAAAAATTAAATTCGGGGATAGAAGTGTAGTATTTTGGAAGGTAGGACAAGACGAAAGCTAAATCAAAACTAGATGCAAAAAGGTACTTGTCAACAAATTTGTTTTCCCCCATGATGGAAAATATTTTGAGGCTATTTTGAAACCAAAGCTAGAAAGATACATACATCTTCCTAATAGGGAAAAAGAAAATTTTCTTCTGCAACAAACTTTTCTCTTATGGCAATTCAACATTCCTTGGGAAGTATCAAGAGAAAAGAAGGGGAAGCCTTTCTGAAAAATTCTTGTTCCCTATAGCTATTATAGAGGATATTGATGTATATTCTCCTCGTTAAGAAGGAATAAAGCTCAAGTAAAGATCATCGATTAAAGCTCAAATAATCAAGTTCCATTGATAATACTTAATTCTCTCGAAAGATACAATACAACTCTATAAAATAGGCCATTAACTATTTAATTCTTTTTCTAATAGAAGGTTACCATCTTTCTTATTTAGATTATAAATATTGTGATTTTCAAGCATGATGGTGGGAGGTAAAACACCAGTGCCTATGAACACTGAATAATCTCAGAAGCTTTTCACAAATCTTTGAAGAGACCAAAATACAGGACGCTATTTTAGCAGCGCAAAAGAAAAAATATTGCAGGCTATAATTTGTCATTTATTTTCTGCTTCTCTCAAGGTCGTAAAAATATTATCGGCTATGATTCAAGAGCACCATAGAATATTGAAGTAAGTTAGCTTTTGCACCTCCACATATTTGTGTTTCAAATAATTCAACAAAGTGGCAAATGTGGAAAACCGTACATGTGGGGCTACGAATAACAACTCAAATGCACACAAGACTGATGTGTTGTCTCCTCACAAATCCAAAGATTTTTCTTGAACAATGAGTCTCACATTGTAATATACTAGCATGACACAATATGTGGAAGGGCTATTTGGGATATTAGAGCAACCTGCACCCAATTTTTTTAAAAAAGTAATGACTAGTCTGCAATTAAGTTAATGCTCTCATTTTTTTATACTAAAATTGAAAGAGAAAAATAAAATTTTTAAATCGTTATTGGGTGATGCTTGGGCTGCAGCCAAGCTACATACAAGTTTTTCTTCAAAGAAAACGGGATTAGCTGCAACAAGTTAACTCAATATGAGTTGCAGTCAACTAACTCAATGCTCCTTTTGTCGTGACACACTAAAAATTTTGCCTCATGGTACTAGTTGGGCTACATAAGAAAGGTTTCTCAAAGAAAACAACAATTAGTTTTTTTCCTTACACACTTCAAATTTTTTAAAAAATCATTTTTATTAAAAAAATTTCACATGATACACGGTTAGAAGGTGCTACTTGAGAAATTGGTGTAGCCCAATTTTTTTTTAAATAAAAGGGTAATGATTAGGCTACACCTAATTCAATACTAGAAAACTTNAAAAAAAAAAAAAAAAAAAAAAAAAAAAAAACATTTTTAGAAAAGAAAATGGACTTCTATGCATTATTATTGGGTGCTTTAGGTTGCACAATTTTTCGGGATGAGACCTACAAATCTCCTAAAAAGCATCTAGAGTGTTTATAGTTGTTTTGTCATGAGTTGTTCACACTACTTGGTAGAAACAATATATATATATATAAGAAACAAAAAAAATATTCTACTTACAAACTTTGACTTTCTTTTTCAGGGTCTTGCTTATTTCCTTTTGCTTAGCTAACAATCTATATAATGTGTCTTTTAGGTTCTTCCCAATATATTTATTCCTCCCCTTCTAGAAAATCTTTATAGAAGCATTTGGATTGACGAAATTCCCATCCCTTTAAATAATAAAAAAAACGAATTATAAATTAAATATAAAGATAATTTGTTTCTATAAAATTTATGATAACATTGTCATGCACAACTATTGATTTTCAACAATCTTATTCCATATTTTTTATTCTCAGACATCTTTAATTCTTGGGCATCTATAAAATTTTAAACAGATAATCCTTATATATTTTAATGAATGAGTAGGCACACATCTAGATAAGGCTTTATAATGGTTAGGTGCAACCACCTAACTCAATGCTTCTATTTTTCTTACACATTACAAATTTAAAAAAAAAAAAAAAAACACACACATATTTTTTTTAATAAAAGAAACGGATACATGACACGGCTTAAGAGATGGATGCATCTTGCACCCAATTTGTTTTAAGGGAAATGATTAGGTTGTACCTAATTCAATACTCTCCTTTTATTTACACACTAAAAATTAAAAAAAAAAAATTATAAGTTTTTTTTAGGAAATTATCATATGACACACTATCAATGAGTGTTGTTCGGGTTGCACAAATTTTATGTGTAGCCTATGCTATACCCAAATTTTTTTAAAAAAAATGATAATAATTAGGTCTTCTTTTACTTATACACTAAAAAAAAATTTAAAAAAAAGTTTTTCTTAAAAAAAACTGTTGAGTGCTTCTTGGACAGCCCACCTTGGGTTTAGTGTCTATTTTAGGTGATTTAAACCTAAAAGAGTAGAAGGATATATATATATATATATATAGTACTTAGCTATTTTCTTATAGAAATTGAATATAATGGTAAACTGAAAAAGATTATGCCATACACATAATCATCCATGCTAAAAAAAATATTTCAAATCATGATTTAGATCACTTCAAAAATTATTTATATTATTCAACATCAACTTTGATAATATAAAATTTACATTTAAATTTGCCACATGATACTAGGTGGGCTATACAAGAAAGGTTTTTCAAAAAAACAACAATTGAATAATATGGTAAATAACAATAATTACACTATCATTTGGAAAAATAGCAGAAGGCAGAGTAATTTTGAATTATAGCAAAACGCCTGAATATCACATGCCCTTATCGTCTCTTTTAATTGCAGTGTAATTAATTTGACATATGTATTACTGATACTGTAATTAATTATTCAACTATATATTTCGCCAGACTTTCAATGTCAACTAACTTGATTATTTCAAGCAGATCATCCTCCTTAAATCTTGCTATTTTAACCGTTGTGATGAATTTGTGTGTCAAATTTAGTACTTATTTTGAATTTTCAAATCTTCTACACCAACTAATTTTAAAATCTTGATTTGAAATTTAAATTATTATATTATATTAATTATCTCAACTAAAATTTACTGTTTTTATTATACTTTCTACTAAACTTAGATTCACAGTTTTAAAATACGTTTGAACATTATATCTATTTTTCTTTTGTTTCAAACATAAAATATTAGAATACAACATGTAGCCCTAGCTTTCTTCATCCTCTTCACGTTTTCTTCTTATGGCTATTAAACAATTAAGAGTTTTGTTCAATGGTAGGTGAGATGAAAATAACTTTTATCATGACTTCCGATTTATTGGAGTCCCTATTGCTTCAAACACATCTTTTAGACATCTTGTCGATCTAATCCAATATAAAAAAATTTTCAACTTCTGAATGTATTATTTCTCATTAACAATGTATCGAGATGGCTGCAGAAATCCTACTATGATTAAAATCGTGGAAAACAAAGATGTGTTATGGTTGTTATCTTTTTTTTTTCAAATTCCTCCTACAATGATGTTTATGTTGTAGTTGACCATGTTCCATCTTGTCAATCAAATTCTGCAATTACATTCTATACTAGGTCCAACAACAATGAAAGAGATTCTTTGTCCAAAACCTTTGATAACACCTCTCATATCGTTGACCTAGTATATTTGGATTTGTATGCATCACCATTAAGGAAGATTCTATTTTAAACAGCAAGGATGCATTAAAGAAAGTCATATACTTACTTGCTATTAAACATGATTTTGAACTTAGGACTATTCGCTCGAATAAAACGTCTCTTGAACTTTGTTGTAAAGACCCTTCTTCTAGTTGGTATCTCAGGTCGTCTGTTTAAAAAAAAAAAAAAAAAAAAAAAAAAAAGTGGGTTATGGATTGTTCGACGATGTTCATAAATATTCTATTGATATTGTTAAGGATGCTCAAAGCATGGAGAGGTCGTGAGCTTGCGTTGAATTCAATTTGGGTTCGACGAAGTTCATAAATATTCTCTAATGCTTTGATTCAAAAGAATATGTTTACTTTTTGTCAATAATTCTTTTTACTAGGAACTTATATAGCACAAGAAGTAAATGATGATGGTGAATTCAAGTCTATTTTATGGCTCTTGCTACATCATTCCATGCATGGAAGTATTGCTTTCCAATCATATCAGTTGATGGTACGACTTTGAAGAACAATTTTTTTGGTACTCTACTATCTGCCTGTACATTGGATGGTAATTCACAAATCATCCCTCTTGCATTTTCTATTGTTGATCTAGAGAATGATGATTCATGGTGTTGGTTTTTTCGAAATTTAAAAGGTGTTTTTGGTGAACGTAATGATCTTGTGATTGTGTCTTTTGGTCATAAGAGCATATCAAAGGGTATAAGTGTTGTGTACAATTCAGCCAAACATGGATTGTGTGCTTTTCACCTATTTAGGAATCTTAAAAAAACTTACAAGTCAACTCCAATTGAGCAACCATTCCATATGTGTGCTAAGGCCTATACAACTCTTGACTATAAATATTACATGAGGCAGTTGAATGATATATCCCATTCAATTAGACTTGAATTAGAAGATCTAGGCAAACATAAATGACATTTTGTGTAAGAAAAAGATATACCTTGATAATCACAAATATATCTAAAAGTATGAATTCATACTTTAAGGAAACACGTGAATTACCTATTCTTGGTCTTCTTGAATTTATTCGGAGTTTGATTCAGCAACAGTCGTCACAGTAATTCTAGTTTTCAGCGTTCAGAACTAACTCATAGGCAGAAGACATGTTTCGAACATCATTAAGGGATAGTAGATCGATGGATGTGAGTCATTTCCATTTTATATGATTGTTAATTAAAATATATGTATATGTCACTTATTTTAATTAGTTTAATATTTTCTATTACACAAATATCCTATTAATCAACGTGAGTTTGAAGTCCATGACAAAACCAAATAATTCCATGTGAACTTCCTCAACGGTAGTTGTTCGTGTCGTCATTGGGATCTAGACCTTATACCATGTCTCCATGTTTGCATTGCTTTGTCTGGTAGAAACCTAGAATTAGAATCATACACTCATGACTTTTATCATGTTTTGAATTTAATTTCATTATATAACAAGGAAACATAGCCGATTGGTAATGTGCAATAATTTTCAAGTCTTTGCAATTTGAATGATGACCCCATTTGTCCTCCTCGAATCAAACGTAGGGCTGGAAGACCTAGAAAAATGAGAATCCCATCGTGCTTAGAGAATAGGAAAACAGTATATTGTACTTGTTGTAGTAGTATAGGTAAAAATCGAATACCTTGTTGAGTTTGGGTTTTTAGTTGTTTTCTTTCTTTATCTCATATTTTCGTTCTGAACATTTATGAATGGTTTTATTTGTTTAAAGTACTTAAAAACATTTGTTATTTTTTTAATCGATGTTAATTTTTCTATCTATTATTACTTTATTTTATATGTAGTTCCTCGTACTTTTGCAATATTTAGTTACATTGTAATTATCACTATTTAACGTTTTCACATCCCTTTGTTACAACATAATCATATATAACTGTGTATAAAACTTTACTTTTTAAATGTGTATGACTATGTAATTATCACTACTTTAAGATCTTTCATTTCTGTCATGATCTTTGTTTTCTATCTTAGGGAAGACTTTTTTCTTGTTTTCTGGTTTTCGCTTGAGGAATCTATGAATAGAGATTTTTTTCCTCAGTGATTTATATTTTTGCTCATTCATTCAATCATGATATGCATTTGTCAAATATATTTGTACATAATTTTGAACGATGTGCAATGTTATAAAATATTGGCCACCATTCTAAACTATAATTATATATATAGTTATTTGTCAAATTTGATTGTTTAATTTAATTATCAGTTTTGACTAACTGTTATTTTTCAAATTCAAATCAATTTTTTATCAATATTTAGGAATGACTAGATATGTAAATAGAATTACAGACTTCAATTCATTCTGTTGGTAGGATAATAAAAAGAGAACCATAAAATGCATTAACTGTTCATTTCAAGCATAATTAAGAGGTTGGTCTAAACAAAAAACATAAGTTAGAAGACTTTATTCCAAAATAATATATTCATCCGTGGTCATATTCTTTTATGCTTGACTTAAGTGAAGGTCAAAGGATAGCCATTCTCTTCAACGTATTCTTTAGATTTTTTTGACATTTTCCCTTTACAGCTGCAATTCTACGTTGATCCATTTTCTCTCTTTGCTTCTCTAATTCTTCTATAATCGTCTCCAACTATCAACAATAAATAATTAATTTGATCAATATAATATTGTTATTTATTTCTAGAGTAGCAAGTATATACCATTACACTTTAATTATAAAAGGTTACATGTCGTAAGATGATTTGTGTTGAGTTCAAGTTTGGGTCAATCATATCCAACCTTCATTTGACCTTTGATTTTCAACAAATAGAAATTATATGTTACTACGATACAGAGTCTATAAGTTTAATACAGTGCTCTATTATACTTTACCAGTTTATCATTAGGGCTATAGAGGCTTGCTCACCTTGGGTTTAGTTTCTATTTTAGGTGATTTAAACCTAAAACTTTCTACTTAACCAAAGTGGGAGGATATATGTATATATTTTTAAGTATTTAAGCTAATTTTCTTATAGAAATTGAATTTAATGGTAAACTGAAAAAGATCATGCCATACACATAATCATCCATGCTAAAAAATGTATTCTAAATCATGATTTAGATCACTTCGAAAGATTATTTATATTATTTCACATCAATTTTGATAATATGAAATTTACATTTAAATTTTGTCACATGGTACTAGTTGGACTACACAAGAAAGGTTTCTCAAAGAAAATAACAAAGGTTAGGTGGAACCAGTTAACTCAAAGCTGGTTTTTTTTTTCCTTAAACACTAATTTTTTTAAAAAACATCATTTTTATTAAAAATTTGTCACATGAGAGTGCTACATGAGAGATTGCAGTCCATTTTTTTCCAAATAAAAGAGTAATGATTAGGTTGCACCTAATTCAATACTCAATTTTTCTTTATACACTAGCAAAATTTTAAAAAAAGAAAATTGACATATATGCATTATTATTAGGTGCTTTAGGCTGCACAATTTTTCGGGATGAGACCTACAAATCCCCTGGAAAGCATCGAGAGTGTTTATAGTTCTTTTGTCATGAGTTGTTCACACTACTTGGTAGAAACCAAAAAAAAAAACAAAAAAGTATTCTACTTACAAACTTCGACATTCTTTTTTAGGGTCTTGTTTATTTCCTTTGCTTAGCTAATAATCTATAGAATGTGTTCTAGGTTCTTCCCAATATATTTATTCCTTCCCCTTCTAGAAATTCTCTATAGAGACGTTTGGATTGAGGAAATACCCATCTCTTTGAATAATAAGAAAATGAGCTATAAATTAAATATAAAGATAATTTGTTCCTATAAAAATTATGATAACATTGTCATGCACAACTATCGATTTCTAATCATCTTATTCTATGTTTTTTATTCCCAGACATCCTTAATTTATGAGCATCTATAAAAATTTTAAACAAACAACCCTTATATATTTTAATACAATGTGAATGAGTGACAGACATCTAGATAAGGCTTTATAATGATTAGGTGCAGCTACCTAACTCAATGTTCCTTTCTTCTTGCACACTAAAAAATTTTTTAAAAAAAACACACATTTTTTATAAAAGAAACAACCACTGACACATTGTTATTGGGTACTGTTTGAGAGATGGGTGCATCTTGCACCTATTTTTTTTTTTTTTTTTTAAAGGTAATGATTAGGTTGCACCTAACTCAATACTCTCCTTTTCTTTACACACTGAAAATTAAAAAAAAAAATGATAATTTTTTAAAAAGAAATTATCACATGACAGAGTATTGTTCGAGTTGCACAAATAATCTATGTAGTCTATGCTAGAAAATGATAATGATTAGGTGCAACACCTAACTCAATAATGATCCTCTTTTACTTATACACTAATAATTAAAAAAAAAAATTCTTAAAAAATTTGTTGAGCTTACTTGGACAGCTCACATTGGGATTTAGTATCTATTTTAAGTGATTTAAACCTAAAACTTTCTACTTAACAAGTGAGGGAGGATATATGTGGATATATTTTTCAGTACTTAGCTAATTTTCTTATAAAAATTGAATATAATGGTAAACTGAAAAAGATAATGCCATACACATAATCATCCATGCTAAAAAAAATTATTTCAAATCATGATTTAGATCCTTCGAAAGATTATTTATATTATTCAACATCAATTTTGATAATATAAAATTTACATTTAAAAAATTGTATAATAAAACATTAAAATGGTTTTAAATATTAAAGTTATGTTTTAAAATAATTTGAATATGATAAAAGTGGTTTTAACTATTTTTCAAATCACAATAAAATATTACTAAAGATAACTTTCAATTAGATCATTTACTCAAATGCATGGATTTACTAATAAAAGAGAAATGTTACAATCAAATACATAATAGTGAACTTTCATGGTCGGTTAGCATTTTTTATTTTTTATTTTACTTAGGAAGAATTATGTATGACAATTTTTTTCTTAGTAGGATTTAGGGGGAAGAATAAAGAGTGTGTTTGGAATACCTTTTCGAGAGTTTAATTTAGAAAATTCAAGTTTTTGGCAATCAATCAAAATAGATTTTGAAAAAAAAATGAACTTATAAAATAAGTTGGTTTAGGATAACCACTTGAAATCAACTTGTAGAAAAAAGACTTTTAAGTTTTCACTAGTCAATCTCTCCGATTGAGCTCACTTCCATTACAGTTCAGTTGGCACCACCCTCTGCTAGCCAACTTTGGCCATTGCTGCCACGACCACCAACTCTCTTGGCCACTTTCATCAACCACTGCCCCGATTGACTCCGGTGACCACCTCCATCCACTGTCTCTAGGCAACTTTGACCACCACTACCACGACCAACACTGGTGACTACCATCGCCATTGGTGACCTCCGACCAATTCCAACGACCATTATTTGAATTATTAGTTCATAGTATTTTATAGTTATCTTTTATAGTAATTTGATATTAATAAAAATACTTTTAATATATAAAAAACCAAACAAACTTTAATAAAAACGTTTTTGAGAAATAGTTGGCATAAAAGCTTTTGCTTTGTAGGGAGGGATTGCATCGCGATACCATTGCTCGCTTCGAGATTGTTGTTTTCAAATTTAGTAACTTATTTGATATAGAATCTGATAATATTTAAAAATTTTAGGGTGCGCTTAGCACTTAACAAAAATTTGAAATGGAAAGGTTTTAAGACCATATGAAAACATTTCCTGTTTTTTAATGTTTTCGAGTGTGGAGTTTGGTACAAGGTTCTAAGTTTATGTCAACATGTTGACATTTCCACGTCCATAAGTTGAAATGAGATTAGGTGTATTGACATTTAAGTTATATCATAGTAAAATTAACAAAATATAACAAAAAAAAACCAGTACCTAATATTAAGGGAATTTGCGATTGATGATAATTCTAAAATAACATTTTGTAGGCTTGTCTTCAACCTTTGCAATTTTGCAAATATGTTAAAATTTCAAATCTGAAAATTTTCATTTATTCTTTATTCCAAAGTTACACTTATATATCCCCGTACTTATTTAATTTTTTTTCTCCCACTTCCAAATTTGAGAACCACTTCACTACTTCCCTTCTCAAACCTTCTATCCAACCAAATTTCATCCCTATCGTGCCAAAATCAAAACTCACTTTTTGTTTTCCATTATTTGTGTCTTTTGCCGTTTAAAAGTTGAACATAGATCAAATGGTAGATTGGATTTCATAAGAACTATGGAAATCGTTTCTAGGCATCACATGAACAACAACAACCAGTTTTAATGGATTATTTTCTATCCAAGATTAATAAGCTAATGCGTTTTATTAATTTTTACTTTACTTTATTTTTCCACTACTACAAAATCTACATTACTTAATACTTGTAGTTTTTAATTACTTGACGTTTCTATAGAAAAAACATAAGTAATATGATTTTGGATAAAAAAAATGTCAAGTAAAAAGGTTAAAAAAGCAAAGATTGACGGAATATTTTGGATATTTTCACGCGAACCTTATCTGAGCATGGTAGTTGCTCCAAGAATAAAATCCAAAAGATTAAGGAAGAGAAGAAGGTGAAGGAGATGGAAGCTATTACTGTACAACCAATCTTGAAGGTGAATTGTATTATGAGGTAAATTTACTATTAGTTACTTATAAAATTATAACTTGGTGGTTTTAGGAGAAAGTTTTAGAGAATGCGAGAAAGGATGAGGAAGTGATTGCTATTAGTGTACCACCGATCTTGAAGGTGAATTGTTTAAGTCCTATGTTCTTCTATCTTATTTAGGAATGAACATTTTACTCATGTTCTATTTTCATTGTGCTAGGAAAAAGCTTCAAAGACGATGCCGAACGAGAATGAAGTTACAAGTGCACCATCCAATTTATCAATATTATTGAAGTCTATTCTTAGGTACGCTGAAAAGGTAATGGTTGATAGAACTAGTATTTCCTTCCAACTACCTATTGAGCTCTTTGGTTTTGGCCGAAAGAGTTATGTTCTGCGAGAAGATGTGAGCTTTTTAGCATGCAAAAAGTGAAGACTTTATCGATGGTGGCTTATATCGCGTAAGTAAATGTTATTTGTTTATGATATATTATCACTTTATTAACTAGTAGTAAGTTAATATGTTTGATTTATTATTGTTGGTACCTACACTCGTTCATTGTTGATTCAAATAAAGGGTCGTAGTATATTTTTCTAGATCCATCTCTTATATCTGTGGGCCAAAATACTCGAGAAGTTAGAGCTCGGAACCTTTGTAGTAGATTAATGGTTTCTGAACACGGTCAATTAGTTATTGCTCCTTAATCCCGGGTAAATATAATTAGTTATACTCATGTTCTACCTTTTCTTGTTTGGTTCCAATGTAGAATTGTGTTGGGATCATTGTACTTGAAAGTTTTTTGTACTCTATTATGAGCTACTTTCATGTTCCATACTAATTAGATGTGTATATTTATTTAGTGATCATTGGTTGTTAATTGTTATCAATGCGTATGATGACATGGTGTACTATCTTGACTCATTGAGAACACTTTCACGAGAAGATATCAAATACATGACAAATATGTAAGCTAACTTTGCTTGAGTTTTTTTTTTTTTTTCGGTGTAACTGAAATATTATACTATATTCTTTGACGAATGTAGGGCAATGACCATTTTCCAGTCTAAAAAATTTTTGCAAAGGACTCGAAAAACTACATTCTGGAAAACAGTAAAGATAACTATAAGAGCGTGGAATAAATGAATAGAATGATGTTTATTTAATGCATCTGTATGATATGTGTATTAATTATTGGCTTTGTATTGTAGTGTCCTTTAGAAGTGGGAACTGTTGAATGTGGGTATTACGTTATGAGATATATGCGAGAAATCGTGATTAAAGAGAAGAATATTATAGCAAATGCGGTATGTCTTTAAACTATTTATATATATTGTAACATTATAGATAGTGTAAATAGTAAATAAAGATGTATATCTCACTTTCTATGTTTTATAGATTGATACGAGGAGGTTGTACTCGCAACTTGAATTGGATGAAGTACGTGTGGAGTGGGCTGAATATTTAGGTCGTATAGCTAATGGACTTCCTATAAATTGTGTATGTGGCTACATGGGAATGCCTAAAACTTTTTTTATGTAAATGTTTTATTCAACTATTATAGGTTATATACTTCAAAGAAATATATGGTGGAGGATAGAATTTTAGTCTTGTGATTTTTAGAATACATAGCATATATAGATTGGTCTTACAATTGTGGAATTATCATATATTTGGGTGGGTTGATAGAGTAATGTAAATTTTTGGAATTATCGTACTATTGTACGATTCATCTTGTAAATTTTGGAACCGTTCACGTAGACATGAGTAATAGAATAATGAAATTGTTTATTTTAGTATTCTCAATTGTTACGTCAGATGTATTAGGCTAATATATAGACCTGAAATATATGTGCAATTGTTTAGTTGATGGAATTGTCTTATTGGAACAAATGTAATGCAGGAAATGAGAAATGGAAATTAAATTTGAATGTTTAATTTGGAAAAAAGAAAAGCATAGATGACATTGAAAATGTGTCAAGAATTAGATTACTTGACCCTTATTTCGTGTCAAGATAAAAATATATTTGACAAATAAAAAATGTCAAGAGTAATCACAATAATAGGTGTCAATAATTAATATACTTGACATGTCATTAGTGTCAAGTGTATTATATTTCTTGACACAAAAATTGTGTCGATAATTATTTCTCTTGATGTTTTTACAGTGTCAAGTTATCACACTATACTTGACACTCGAATAGTTGACGTTTTTACAAGTGTCAAATATACCCTTTACTTGATATTGGAAAAACGTAAGTAATCCAATTTCGGTAGTATTGCCTCTCTTTTCTCTTTTTTTATTTTATTTATTTTTTGGTACACCGAATGTCTGATTTTTTTAAATTGATTTGAGTTTTTTTTTTTTTTTTTTTTTAGCAAACAGAATGTGGTGGCCCTCATGTATGTATTTTGTGGGGGATTAGTGGCTTTTATTTTTGCATTTTTTTTCTTTCAATTCATTGATACCGATATTCAAATTTTGTCTTTCTCTCTCTCTCTCTCTCTCTCTTTTTAATGCGAAATGATATCGTTGGACAAGAAAATGTGAGAGGTTGGCGGAGAAACTGAAACTTGATATCTAAAAGCATTTCTCCAACGGTATGTTGGCTATTTACTTCAACAAGATTAAAACATATTAAATAGTATATCAGAGTTAAGTCATGAGTGCATCAAACGTCAATCAATTAATACTTGAAGTAAAGTATAAATATATCAATAATATATCTAACAACAATCAACTTTCTAAATTTATCAACAATATATCTAACACCAACAACATTCAATCATTAACTTAATTTTGTAACAAAATATGTTACTACATTTATAAGCATAATAACTTTAAAAAATATAAAACGTATATCAATAATATACTAGTATCATATAGTAGTCAAACATAAATCAGATAGCAATCAATATCATGGATAATTAGTATTAGATAGGAATAAGATAGGAATCGGTATATTTAGCAATCATATAATAATAAATATCAAATAACAATTAGACAATAAGTAGATAGTAAATAAATATATCATTATTAGAAATCGTTATAAGATAACAATAAGATAGTAATGAAATAACAATCAATATCAAAGAGTAAATCATTATCAAATAGAGTAATCATATGGCAATTGAATGGCAATCATATGTCAATAAGATGATATAGTTGAAGTACATACAGAAATCAAATAACACCCAAAAGACAATATTAGAAACTAAGATTAAAAACTACTATTTATGTATATGTGACAAAAATAGAGATAATCAGATGTCAATCAAATGATAATATCAGAAACTACTAACTAATTGACAAAAAATAGAAAGTACATAATAGAAAGGTGGAAATAAAGAAGAAGAAGAACTAATGCTCAAATAAAATAAAATCAAATAATAATTGGTATAATTGGTAACTAGTATCAGTAGTATAAAAACAATCACATAACAATTTGTATCATTAGCAATTGTATAACAATCAATAAAATAAAAAAATAAAAAAAATAAAATCAGATAACAATCACATAAAAATCAGATAGCAATCAAATTTCATATAGTAAGTGAATCAGCAAGGGCATTTTTTACGTTTTAGTTTTAATGCCTCATTTAAATTGGGTTGGACTGACCGGAATTACTATTTTTACAAATTTTATATTATGTAAATATGGGCCTAATTTTTATAACTTCTTTTGATATGCTTGCAAAGACCCCTTTTTAAAGGGAAATTCTCTTATAAGTAGAAAAATTCCAAAAATATTTACATTTTTATAGCAAAAAGTTATTTTTTTACTATAAAGTGTAAATATTTTTAAACAATTTTTTTAATATTTAAAAAGATCCCAAATTTAAACCTATTTAAAGAAATTGTGAAATGCTTATTTGTTACTTTTACACATATTATATACATATCGAATATATCCATAAACATGATCGTCTTATTTATATTTATAAATTTTGCAATAACTATTGACATAGACATGTTATGAATATTTCCATAAACATATTCCGACCTTATATTTCTATCAACACTGACATCAAAACCATAGTTTGGTATAAATTTAAAGTGTGAATTTCAACGTAAAAATATATTAAAATGTGTCTATATTACATTTATAAACAATAGAAAAATAAGACCAACTACCAACTAAATATTTGGTTGAATTCCATTAATTATTAATAAGTTCAAACACTTAGAAAAGTTAACTATACCAAACACACATTAAGAATTTTAGCAAAAAATGTTTAAAACTGAGAGTTTGTTTATTGTTTCCCATTTGATATTACAAAAGGAAAAATGGAAAGAGAAAAAAAAAAAAAAAAAGTTTAAGAGTGGGGATTAAAGAAAATGAAAATGAAAAAGAAATAAAATAAAAAAGAGAGCAGCAGCCATGAAAGCAAAAATTGTTTTCAAGAACAAAGGACTTGCGGTTCCTCTGAATCAACTATAAGCCTTCCTTTATCGATTTCATATCAGTCACCAAGTACAGCAAAATCACAATTGTTTTAACTTAAAGAAACAACAAGACATGACAAATGAACTAACCCGCTTATGCTTGCCACGGGATCGAATGAAACCGTCCTCTTCTTGGGCTGTAGGTTCAACATCGGTCCAATCATTCTCTTTTCTTAAAAAAAAAGACATCTTAAAAACACTAATGATAACGAGGTACAACCAACCATCTCCTCGTTCAAGATACAGCTTTGTCCTCCAAAATGGAAGAAGCAAGGATGTGCGCCACATTGCTGCAATTTCTATGACATTTCGAGAAAGCTACAATGGAGACAATCACTATATAGATGGTTGGATTAAGAATTTTAAGTGTATCTTAAATTTTTAAAAACTTATGCTAACACTTCCTATGCTTGTTTTTATGTCGTAATACAGGATGGTGGGAAAGGTGAAAGAGAAAGAGGTCTCTTGAGTTTCAAAAAGATTATTAAAATAAGTACGATATTACAACTACACCGAAATTTGCTAATAATAAGAGACGATACGATAATAGAAGAAATTTAATGAGTTTGTTTTCTTCCAAAATTCAGTTGCTAACAAAAGTAAAAAAGTGTTGTACAAGATGAGCATTTAGATTGTCCCAGCTTTGACATCACCCATACAAGAATGCAATGGAAAGTTTGCTGTTTATTGCCATTTCAACCAAGAAGTGACTAATCAAATTGTTCATAAGTACAATTTGTTAGAAGTGCAACCAAAATCTCACATTGGTTAGGAAAGGAAGTGATCATGGGTATATAAATGAGGATAATTATCTCCATTAGTATGAAGCCTTTTGGATGATTCCAAAAGCAAAGCAATCCTCAAATCCCAAATGAAGAAATTTAGTGAGCATTGTTTGTGTTTTATCTAGATGATAAGAGCAAGTGTGATCCGTGTTCGTGTTCAGGTGAGCAAGTGTTCAAGATGAACGGGAGGCACCTTGGGATAAGCAAGCTCTCATGGCTGAGAGTGAAACAGATTTGTTCAAGGGGAGGCTCAAAGTGATCCTTTGTTTGAAGGGATGATTGAATTCCACTTGAAAAACGAAAGGAAGGAGAGAGCATCCTCAAGTTTCTAATATCCTAGTTTATTTTAAAGTTGCTTTTCGACTCATTACTATATTAGAAAAGTATCTAATTATTAATTAAGGATCGTAACATGCATATTATATAGGCCGGTTCATATTTTTCATGGTTAGCTTTTAAATGGACCAACTCAAACTTTTATATATATACTTATGAAGGTGGGTGGTCTCTTGAAATTTTATCATTACAACGAGCACGGAGGAATCTATCTATTTTAGATAGAAACAAATTTGATGATTCTAGAGGATTGACCTGAAGGTCAAAACCATTTTAATATCGAAATCCCAAGTTTTTGTAGATGACATTTAGGCTTTTCATCAACAAAAGCTTTGTTGTAGAATTCTACTTTAGTCTTTTAATTTTGTTTTACTCACCATATGCTTTATCATGCATGTTGAAAACAATATCGTTATTGTCAGCTTGAAGTTCATCCTTTATATATCAATGGAGCTTGATTTGTTAACTACTTAATTCTTTATTTCACTATTGTTACTAAAAAAATAAAATAACAATAAATCAAATCAAACAGTTATTAAATAGTTATTAAAGAGAGCAAAATAGAGCATATATATATATATACACTAAAACATGCCTTTAACCTACAAATAATAAAGTTTAAAAGACAACAATAAAGTATAATTGACCCCCTTTTTTTTAACTAAATGATGGTTGTTGGTATATATTATGGTTTAAGGAATACATTTCCATCTCCAAATAACATAATGGGATTCTAACATGATATGTTGGCCTTAGAGGAACATGATAAGATGCCCTTGGCTTTATATCACTATCTTAACTCTAATATATAGCCTCTATTTTACTTTCAATTCAAGTTTTAAATTCATGATACATTTCAATAATATAGATAATGAAGGGTAAATAGTTTAATCAATTTTATTCTTTTTATTCAACATATATGTAGTACATTTAAAGATTTAATCTCCTAATCGAAAGTGCATGACTTAAACTAAAATTGGTCAACATTTTGAACCTCTACTACCAATAAAACTTTTATTTATAGGAAAAGATAAATAAAAAAACAAACAAATGCTAAATACTTTTAAAATATTAATATTCTAAATAAAATAGTATTTGAAAATGTAAAATTTGGTCAATATTTATTTGAAAATGTAAAATTTGGTCAATATTCTAACCCTACACTCAAATAATTGAGGGAAGAAGTGAATCTTTACCATTAAAGATCCTTCCCTTTCCAAACGCAAAAGTGTAAATGAAAACTTCCATCACATATGTAATTTGTTTATTGAACAACTATGTTTGTAGTAAAATCAACTTGAATAACTGTTTACTACTAAATCTAGCTTTTTTTTATGCACATAATTTTTGCTCTTTTGATGGTCTGGACAAAAGACCATTAAGAAAAAAACAAAATATGTTTCTTGATGCACCTAATTTTTATATTTTACTTGACGTACATACATGTCAAGAAAAATATATTTCTTGACACAAAAATACGCAAGTTTCATTCAAATAGTGAATTGTCGATTTTTGGATTTATTGATGGGCAAAAACTATTCAGAAAAACAGTTTTCTTGATGGGCAATGGCCATCAAGAAAAAGCATTACTTGACGGCCACATACCATCAACAAATCTACATGCAAAAATAATTATTTAGGGTGTGTTTGGGAATGATAGTTGGAGTAGTGATTTTAGAAAAAGAGATTTAGGTACATTTGATTTTTAAACCATCAAATTTATGTCTGGTTTCAAACTTTTTAAAGTTATTTTAAACTATTTAAAAGTTATTTTAAATTATTATGTTTGGTTCTAAAAGTGATTTTAAAATTACCAAAATATTAAAAAGAGTATTTTATATTTGAGAATGTGTTTTAAAATAATTATAACAAATATCTAATTTTATTAATTTATTTTTAGGGTTGTTTTTAAATATAGAAAAATAAACCAAAATATTTAAAAGATATAACAAAATTTTAGAACTAGTTTGATAGACAAGTGTCTATCAGCGTCTATAATTGATAGTTCTAAAATTTTGCTATATTTTGTAAATATTTTCAACCGTTTTCCAATTTAAAATAATTTCCCTTATTTTTAATAATTTTTGGGTTATTAAATCTATATGGAAAAAAGATAATCCTCTCTACCACTCCCTAACTCTACTAAAAAAAAGGTAATAGTAACTACCACCTCATCACCCCAATCTCATTCTCACAAAATAAATTTCTCACACATTAACTATTACATTGTCTTGCCTATTATACCCCTATTCTATTTCTCAACTTTAAATAAAAATAAAAAAAATAAATTAATACAAGGGAGAAAGAAATGATTTTAGGGTTGAGCTCCACGGTTAAATACAAGGGTATTTTAGGTATTTTGAAAATTATATAAAATATGAGTGAATTTTGTTGCTGATTCTCGGTTAATCACCTCCTACACAATCACCATTTGAATGATACTTCAAAAATCAATTTGCAGTGATATGGATTTTTTCAAAATCAATTTTATTAAATTGCGAAATTGATTTTGATAAGGGAGCCAAACACACTTTAATTCATATTCTGGCGTGCTAAATGTTATTTGTATTTGCAAGCCCATCAAGAAAACGTGTTCCAAAGCCCATCAAGGAAAAACTCTCTTCCTTCTAAAATAATTTTCTTAGGTATTTCTTCCCCAACTCTTGAAGAAACCTTAATCTTGCATGATCTCTCATGCTGTAGCTGCAACGTGAGACTAACACTGTGAACCACCTTGCTGCCGTCGTTGTCGCTGTTGCCATTAGTGCTACCGTCGCTGCTGCTTGAAGATCGTCGTTGCACTGCCGCTGGAAGATCATCGTCGCCCACCATCGACCAAGTGAAAATAGTTGCCGTTGCTTGAAGATCGTCGTCGCCCAAGGGAAATTAGTTGTTGCCGCCAAGTGAAGTTTTGCTACCCAAAAAATCACACGCCGTTGAAGATCGCCTAAAATCCTTCGTGACTCGACTGCCACCGCTGCCAAGGGACTGGCCCCCGACGTCATTAGCACCGATGGATTATCAAGAAAACCCCAAGTGAAATATAGTTGCCACCGCCGCCAAGTGAACTTCTGCTACCCAATTGGTAAGTTTTTTTTAACCAATTTCTTAGTTTCTATTTCATTATGTGGCATATGTTTCTATTTTGCGGATTTATGTTTGTGATTTTTGTCCCATTTTTTAGTTTCTAACGTTTTTATGCAAATTATTGAATTAGATTTCTGAAAAAAAATTAGTTCATATATATGAAACAAATAAATACATGATATAAAAGATGAAATTCAAACGTTTCAAAGAATCAGAGTACTTTCCCTCTATGAAATTTAAACAAATTTGGTTTCAATACTTTAAATTTTGTTTCTACTATATGAAAAATATTATTAAGATTTGATGAGATTTATTTTCTATGTCTTTGATAAAGTCATTAGAGGACAATGTGTTTACGAACAACAAAAACTATGTTAACAATTAAAGTATAGGATGGATATTAAATAACTATCTTAATTATTAAATATTTACTCAACCTTCGGACATAATTGTTATGGTATACTTTGTTACGTGGATATCAAGATGAAGTTTTCGTGTTAAAAGCATTATTATTGTGGAAAATTAATGATTTCCCCACGTATCGAGATGAAGTTTTCACGTTAAAAACAATACTTTTATAGTTTTTGAATTGTAAATATTTTTATTTAACTTTATTGAGATATGTCTTTTATATAGATTTCATTGGATAGTATTTGTTATCTCCTTCTAGACTAATATGGTGTATTCAATTGACTCTATGGGACATAGTGTCTGAGAAGGGGTGAAGACTACGGTCAATACATAAGTATTTAATAATTATTTCACATTATGTATATTATGTAAACATTTTGATATTTTGTGTGTTTGTTTAAGGCTATAAGATTGTTTTATGCTCGAACAAATTCAAGACCTTGACCTCTTACTTGGGTCCCTGTTAAGGTAAGTAATTTAATTTTTTATTAAATGATAATGTACGTTTGATTAAAATATTTGTTTTCTTATAATATGGGTTGAAATATATGTGTACATTTAGTGTGCTCAACAACCAGGTAGTACGGAGTGTGGGTACTATGTTATGAAGTTCATGTGCGACATAATAAAACAAATGAGCAAAATAATTACAAACATGGTATGTTTTTTCTTAGACTATCTTATTTAACCATAATGTTTACACTTATTATAATGTTGGTAATAAATTACATTTGCTTGTTTCTTTGCAGTTGACGAGACAAACATCTTACACTCAATTGGAATTAGATGCGGTGAGAGTTGAGTATTGTAACTTCATAGGGCGTTACATATGATGAATATAATTCAATGCACTAATAGTTTAGTACATACGAGATTAGGATACGTGAAACGATGTCAAATTTGTAGGGTTGAGTATAATATGATTAGATTTTTAGAAATTGATTGTTTGTAGAAAAATTGTTTTACTAGTTGATTAATGAAAATTACTCGATTGATTCGTTGGATAATAAGTTTATTAAATATGTTACTTGTTTCAATGAAAAGGTCTGATGGTTTGAATTTAGATATGTGCTATTGAAATTAAAATTTAGAGTTGTCATTAGATGAAATGATATACTTCGTAATTTGTCTGATTCTAATAACATAATCATGTGTGTTTGAAAGTTAAGTGTATAGTTGGTGGTTTGCAAGAGTTATGTAAAGTAGTTGCTTTTGCAGGAATTGTGTAATGTAAAGTCGTTTTGCAAGAGTTGTTTGAAATTGTTGGTTTGTAGTTGTGCTACAAATTTATGAAGTAGCTTGATGTATTATGTTGTATGTGTGTAAAGTACAGATTAGGTACCATGAGTGTAAATTCAAATTTCATATTAAAAATTTATTTGGGGTCAATTAAAGGTTGTATATGAAGGGTTCCAATGACCCTGACTTTTTTTCAAATTGATATAGTTGACAGGTAAAAGACATCAAGAAAAGTTTATAGTTGACGTTTAAAAAACGTCAATAAAACATTTTTCTTGACCTGCAAAAACGTCAATAAAAAGTTGATGGACAAAACATGTCAATATTACTATACTTTCACATTTGAAACGTATCAATGAAAGTATTTTCTTGACGTTTTTTGCCCATCAACGAATGTGTTTTTTTTTTTTATGTTTTTTGCCCATCAATAAAAAGTGTTTTTCTTGACATTCATTCCATTCTCTTGATAGGAAAAAAACATCAAAGTAACCTTTCTTGATGACTAAAAACATCAAGAAAGTGCTTTTGGTGACGTTTTTTTGGCCAGTTTTCTTGATGTTGGCTTTGTTGACATTTTTTGGCCATCAAAGTAGGACATTTTTTTTTTCATTTTTTGTCCATCAAGAAAAGCCAAATTTGTAAAAGAATCATTTTTAAATTAGTCAATTTAGTCCATAAGTTTTTAATTTAAAAAATCTTTAAATGGGAAAAAATAAATTAAATGCTGAAGTGGAAGATGATTTGGAAAAAGAATCATTTTTTAATCTTTTTCTCTCCTCCTCTTCTTCAGTCTCTGGTTTTCTTCTTCCTCTCTCATATTCCCAAGAAACTAAAAAAGAATTTTTAAACAAATCGTTATATTCTCTCTCGTAGTCTCTCTTCACCCTTACCGTGATGAACATTTTTTTGCTCTCAATTTTCAACCCCCTGCCATCCCCAAAAAATTGAAAAATCTGAGAATATGAGAATGGAAGATTTGTTATGCTGATTCTTTTACTGATGAGGTCTGCCTTAAGTTTAATCTCAATCCAAATTGTCCTTGTTTGAAGTAGTTTGTGGATTTGGTTGTTCTGAGGATGGTAGTGGGAAGAGGAATAGAATTTAGAAGTTGCTAAAGATTCCTACGTCTTTCGATTCTAATAATGACGATGGATTTTCTGTGCCGCGCTACTTCGCCGATTCTGTCTTTCCTCCATTGAGTTTTCAGGTTCACCCATTCAATGAAAGATCAATTTTCTTTTTAGTTTTTCTGAAAATCTGGGAAGGAGAGAATAAGAGGAGAATGAGAGAGAGGGAGGACGAATTCTGGGGAGAGAGAACGAAGAGAAATGAGAGAGATTAATAATGATTTCTTTTTCCACCTCATCATGTCATTTCAAAATTTAGTTTTTTCTTTTTCAAATTTAATGATTTTTTTTAATCATATAATGATCTTTTAAACTCATTTTTTAAAATTTATGACTAAATTGATTAATATAAAATATGATGGACTAAATGCATCTATTCTTCAAAACTCATAGACTAAAAAGATATTTTTTTCAAAAAGAATAAAATAAATAAATTAGGAATCGAAATATATGAACCAGACATATTAAATCCCATTATTTTTTTATGTACTATTGGTCAAACCAAGTTTAGAGTGAGTTTGAATTGCCTTTTAAGGTGTTTAATTTTTTTTAAAAAAAGAAAAAATTTATTTTTTAAAAAAAATTAAGTGTTTGACAACCATTCAAAATATATTTTGAAAAAAAATAAGTTGGTTTATAATAAACACTTAGGGTGTGTTTGGTGCGTGATAAAAGTAGAGAGAGTTGAGTTGAGTTGAGTTGATAATTATTATCTGGGAAGTTTATTGTGTTGAGTTGAATTGAGATGGGGATCTGATGCAGTTTTTTGTGAACGAGATTAGTTCTATTTTTTTTTTATTTCATTCTTTTATTTTTTTAGTTTTATGTTTTGCAATTGTTGATTAATTTTCAAATATACACATATTTTCTCAAATCATTTATGACATAAACTGGACAATCTCAATTTTTTTCCTCAATTTGTAGAACATAATAGATTATTTTTCATATATTCTTTTCAAAAATGGTAATAATTTCAATTCTCTTCAATCGGTAAAATATACCAACAAAAGACATTTCATATTGAATCCCATTATTTTTTTTATATACTATTGATCAAACCAAGTTTAGAGTGGGTTTGAATTGCCTTTTAATGTGTTTAATTTTAAAAAGAAAAAGAAAAAAATCATTTAAAAAAAATTAAGTGTTTGACAACCATTCAAAATATATTTTGAAAAAAAAAATAATAAGTTTATAAAATAATTTGGTTTATAATAAACACTTAAAATAAACATCTAGACAAATGAATTTTGAACGTTTAATGATTAATCACTATCTAATTTGTGCAATTCTTAAAATTACCAAAAGTCATCTACTTCACTTCCACTATGTTGTTGTGGCTACCGTCGCCCAGCCACCAGTTGTCACAAGCACAGACTTTCGTGTACGGGATAGACGATTGTGCGATACTTTCTCTAATCCGACGAGCAAGTCAACCATGTAAAAATCGAAAATTGCAGACAACATTGGGATACGACGTAGCCTCTACTCACGTTTTGAGAGAAAAATGGTTTTATAAAAAAAAATGAGAGAGGGAAAACATTGAAAACATCATTAAAGAATGCATTGAAGACTGGTAGTTACAAGAAAGCTTTGATTGCAAAGAGTACATCAATACATCAGTCGGGGAGTTGACTAGTGGGTCTCTCCTATAGTGCATTCTAAGTAATTTCTAAAATGCCTAGCTAGCATATCAAAAAACACGAGCGGTCATTCGCATGAAAAAATAACTTGGAATCACAAGACTCAAAGATAGGATGGTTGAGGATAGTTTGGACATGTGACCATGGGTTAACATTACCCTAGACGAGCATGCTTGATGCGTTATTTTATGATTGTGGAATTATGGATGAAATGCGATGATGAAAATGCGTTGAGTACTCAAGTTTTCTCAGTGGAATCCAAGTGTAAACCCCACTGAGTTTCCTGGTAAGTCCAGGGTCGAACTTAAGAACTTGGAAAAACAATATGTGGTGGTAAAAATAAACAAATGCGGCGGAGTTCGAAAAGAATCGATAAAATGGAAGATGCAATGAGTATGCGGTGAATGGGTTGATAAGGGTTTCGGCTAACACTTCCTAGGATGCGTTCATGTTATACGATCATGCAACACACATACAATAGTAAACCATCTCTCGATGCGAATGCTACGGCTTCTAATGCTAAAACGCATGTGATATATGCGATAAGTCTATAGAACCTACACATAAGTCTCTATTCTTATTTATGCGCTGACAAAATGACACGCACACAAATAAGGCGACCACATAATATCGTACCTATCTCTAGGATGCATGCGATGCAGGTTGACAAACAGAGCTTATCTCTAAGTCCCTATCTCTTGTTTATGCAGATCTAATCTTGCTCTCTCGAGTCTAGATTCTAACCTAGCTTTCTCAAGTCTCAGGTTCTTTCTTTAGACTCTCTCTCGAGTAGCTCTAAAGGGATGTTACACAGCATAAAATAAGATAATCACATGCAATGAAGATCCTAGGTCATGTTAGCTTAGTTCTTCTCAACCCATTCGATACGTTTAGCTACTCATGCGTGCTAAGAGAGTGAACAAATGTAGAATAAGAACTTCCATTATATAAATACAAAGTTGAAGTACAAAATAACAATGCAAGAAGAGAATAAAGTGCCTGATAGCAATCTCTTGCTTCCCAGGTTTTTACACTGACTTTTGTACTCGTGTTCAAAAGATAATCTCGCTCTCGCGAGAGTCGGCCCGCTCTCTGCTTTCTATGCCTCCGGGTTCTCTCTCGAGTTGCCCTGAGCGATCTTCCAGCGTCTCAGCTCTTCTCTTGCTCCACCTTAAAATAAAATGGAAAACTATGGACAAGGCTAAACTATGGAGAAATTTATCTAAGTATCTGAACTTGCTGAACTGGTGAACCCCTTTCCTGAAGGATGCCTTTGGTATTTATAGAGCTTTGGGGTGAAAGGCGGCTTCTCTCTTATGATTGCACATATGAGATGGCTTTAATTCTCTGACTGATACGCCGAATATTTGTCACCGAAAAGCTTAATGTACTTGTTATCGTTAGCGGCTTGTCAACTTAATTCAGATTCGACCGTCATCAGCTTTTTGTCCCATTGTGATTAATTATGCCTTTCACCTAGATGCGCCCATCAGGTTGCGCCGGCTCTATGCAGCAATCCTTCTTGAGCAGATGTATGCGAACACAAATTACCGCAAAGCCTTGCGGTAATACTGCGCTCGTCCGTTGATTTCTTGTGACGCGCTTTTCGTATTGCGTCACCACATATTCTGCATAAAAATACAAAAATTAACTGTTTCTATGCGATGAACGCATGCGACTGTAATGTTATGAACTTAATGCTTTTTGGACGCAATCTAACATATTTTATCAACGCAAGACAGCATTGTTTAAGAACTTAGCACTGTAATAACGTGCATTTCTGCCCGTTATCAATGCCTAAGACATTCTCCCCCACTTAAACAGTTGACGTCCCTATTGACTAGCGTAACTTAAACTCAACGATCTTCTACTTCCAAGCTTCTAAATCATCGATACGTTCCCAACTTATTTCTTCCCCAAGGAGGTTTTTGCACTTAACCAGATATTTGTGGACTCTCCCAGTGGGTCTTCTGGTTTTTCTCACTCTGTCGGCAAGAATCACTTCTACCTCCTTCTCTTTTTTCTCCTTCAAGTCAATACTCGATCGGACAGTCTCATTACGATGATCATGTTCAGGATCAAGATAATAAGGCTTTAAGTTGCTTACATGGAGTACTGGGTGAATTTTCATCCATGTAGACAATAACACCCTATATAAAGTGTTCTCAATAATTTTGAGAACTTCCATTGGACCTTCATACTTTCTGACAAGACGTCGATCCTTGTAACTTCGAAATCGGCTTTATTATGGTCTCAAATTTACGAGGACTTGGTCCCCTACTCGAAACTTGAGAGGGCGATGCTTCTTATCAACCAACTTCTTCATATGTTTGGAGGATTTCTCCAAGTATGCCCGAGCGATGTTGGTAGTCCGCTTTCACTCTTTGGTAAAGTTATGGGCTTGAAGATTTTTCCCAGCATACGGATGGTCAACAATATGAGGTAACAAAGGTTGCTTCCCATTTACAACTTCAAAAGGGCTATTTCCTGTTGACGAGCTTGTTTGACAATTGAAACAAAACTGGGCTATGTCAAATAGCTAGACCCAATTCTTTTGGCGTACATCAACAAAGTGGCGTAAGCATTCATCCAACAAGCAATTGAATCTCTTTGTTTGATCGTCAGTTTGTGGATGATAGCTTGATGATATATTCAAACTTATCTTCATGAATGTAAACAACTTGGTCCAAAACATGCCAATGAATCTGCCATCTCTGTTGCTAACAATAGTCATCAGAACTCCCCATAACTTCACTATATGTCTGAAGAACAGTTGGACTGTCAGCTCAGCCGAACAGTATTTCGGTGTAGGTATGGAGGTTGCATATTGAAAACCTCTCAATGATAACTAAGGTGGCCTCATGGTCGCTACCTTCAGAAAATGGGTAATAAAATCTATGGATATACTTTACTAGGGTCTGGTTGGTATAGGCAAGGGCTTTAGAAGCCCTACAATTTTCACTTTCTTGACCTTGTCTTGTTGACATATAAGACAATTCTTGGTATACTGCATGACATCGTCTCTCATATTGGGCCAAAAATAGCTCTTCTTCAACAATGCATAGGTCGTCCGCCAGCCCGAGTGACTGGTCCACAAGGTATCATGGCACTCATATAACAACTTCTTCCTTAAGTCTCCCGCTCTTGGAACATACAATCGATTCTCTTTTGTCACCAACAAGTCTCCCTCACCCCAAAACTGCCTGGTTTTACCAACTTTAGCTAGAGTGATGACAGTCCCCCTCAACCCAACAACTCTTCATTTAATATGTTATTCACATATGTCATGTCTAGTTGGGAAGGATCAACAAATGATCCTCGCATACCCTAGAATGTATCAAGCATCCTAAGAATGAATTTCCTATGCCTAAAAGAGGTATATAATTATGTGTTTTTAGTATTTTTAATTCAACATTTGACTTCATGATAATTATTTATTAATTTTATTTTTTTGCAGATCAATACTATCTTGTCGATTCAGGATATTCAAATATGCCTGGATTTTTAGCACTATTTCGCAGTCAAAGATATCATTTACGAGATTTTAGAGAAAGGAGACATCACCCTGGAGGTTTTTGTTTTGGCGTTTTGAAGTCTCAATTTCCTATTTAAGCAAATGCCTCCTTACCCGATCAACAAAAAAAATATATACTGATAGCATGTTGCACAATTCACAAATAAATTATATTGAATGATCGTCAAGATGATTTATTCAATGACTTTAGCAATGAATAAATGATCATTGAAGATGCAGAAAGTTTGCCAAACAATTTGCAGATTGATATAATTGAACTAAATGTGAATGGACATCATCTAAGACAAGTGGATCGAGTGAGAGATGAAATTGACGATCAAATTTGGGCAACATTTAAAGGATAGATAAAATTTTGTTACTGAGTTTAGTTGTGCTAGAGACTTATTTGTATTAAATGATATAAACTTGTGATAATTTCTTTTTCGATGTTTAATATAGGACATGTTGTTTTTATATTAGAAAACAAAAAATAAAAATTAGAAACAAAAAAACAGTTATTAAACAACTTTTTGTTTCTCTTTCTTTCTTTTCAAGAAAGAGGAAACATGAATAGTTATCAAACATATTCCTATTTCTTGTTCTAAAAAAAAGAAACATGAAACAACAAACAGAGAACGAGAAACAGGAACGTTATCAAACGGGCCCTTAGTAACCATTTGTTTTATTTTATTTTTTATTTTTTTTAAATTAAACCTATTTAATCCCATTTCTTACAATGATTTGCGTATTTCTTGAGTAAAAATAGTTGAATTCTTATCTCAATTTCAAAAATTAAAAAAACTTTTTCAAAGCTATTTTTTTAGTTCTCATTGTTAAAAAGTAGATAACAAAGAAAAAAATTTGGAAGTAGAAGTATGATTAATTTTAAAAAATAAAAACAAAAAATAAAGGGGTTAGCAAATGTATCCTCCATTTTTCCTCGGCCAATAATCAAAGTTGGCATGTGTAATTGTATAGTATTTTTTGTTACNCCCCCAGTTTTTTGGTTTCTTCATTTTACGAATACAAATACAATAATACAATTGAGTTAATATTATAAACAGGGCATCGTCTCCGATCGATACGCCGTCGGCAACTCCGCCGCCACGTCCGTATGATCAAACAATCCACCCAACGCCACCACCTCCTCTTCCCCTTCCGGACTCCATTCCTTAATCTCACTCCTCAAATTTTCAAACCAACAGTAATTTGAAACGTTTTCATCCTCAAACCCTAAAATCCCTTTCAAACCACCGCTACCAAGATTGCCGCCTTCGATTTCCCCTTTCTCACCAGCAGGCGGAAGCCCTAATTCATCGTCCGACGCTTCTAGAAGAAATCCAAGTTCAGGCTGAACAACAGGCACCGGCACTTCAATTTCCTTCTCGAAGCTTCTGATCACCGAGTCGAGATCTTCAATTGCCGACTCCCGATCTATGGAAGCCTCGGTATCGTCGAGAATCTTCAGCAGATCTTCCTGAATTGCGTGAGCCTGAAACGAATCAAGGCCGGAAGAATCGATCGATTTTGCAACCGGCGCATCGAAGTTCAGGTCGGCGGAATTTTCAAGTCGGAGGAACTTGGAGTTGGATCCGATGTAATTGAAGAGAGAATCATTGGAATCATCCCATAGCCGCTTCCTGGTGTCAACGCAGGGTTCCATAACAGAGGAAGAGAGAAAGAAGAAGGCAGCCGGAGAGTGTTAGAGTGGAAAACAGAGCATCCGATCCGATTCCGATGGTTGCAGAGTAGAGTACGTGACGGGGAAATGGAGGAGGCAACATCTGACCATTAAATAGTGAGGAGTTCGTACAATTCAAACGCACTTAGGCGCGTAGGAATCCTTATTATTGTTTAATAAAAAATTAATATTTAGTCTAAAAGAAAAATTAATTAATAAATAAATTAGTCTTATATTTGATCGGTAAGTATCATAATTCATACCTCTTAATGTACATATCTATGGCTACCAATAACCTATATATATCTATGTACCATTTAATACTATTATCATTTTAAAAAATGTTTTTCTAAGTAACAATTTTATCTCTATACTTTTAGTTTATAGTTATTAATCTTGTAGTTTTAAATTTGTAACTAATAATTAATATATAATTTAGTTTATATGCTTTCAAGTTTGTAACAATTTAATATCTGTCATGAAAATTTTATTAAAATTAAGTGTTATTTGTTTTTATTATATAATGACTTGATTTTTGTAGTTTATAAGTATACTTGTATGTTTTGTTGTCTAGATTTTAGTAGTGCTTTCAGAATTCAAGTCAATTTTCAAAAACTATTAAAGTAGTTTTCAAAAAAAAAAATTTGTTTTTAAAATTTGGTTAAGAATTCATATGTTTACAAATAAAATATGAAAATCATGGTTAAAAAAATTATGTGAAACAAGTACAATTTTTTAAAATTCAACATAAACAAAAAAAAAATTAAAAAAAAAACTAAATGATTAACGATTCATTTCAAACATAGATTATTTAACTTTATCGAGTAACTTCCTATACCTAACAATTTTAACTCAACATCCTCTTAATTTCTTCCAAGAAAAATAAAACTTCAAAATTCTCCTTAAATTTAGATACTTCTAAAAGGGAAGGAAAAAAATCTAAAGAAATGTATGAATTCCTGTTGAAGTTTATGTGCTAGACAATTAGCTCACATTTACTCTAGTGAAAACATAATAAATCGAGATTAAATTTAAAAAGTGAGCTCTATTTAATTGCATCTAGTATTGTTTATTTAGGTTCTGTATCCGTACTGACATATGGGTCCACTTTTAAATCTGCAAACAAAAAACGTTAATCGATTGACAAGCGAAGCATGTCTAATCTAATTGTGTCTGGAAATTACATCATATCGACTTCGTTACCGTTACGGTTATTATTATGGTTATCATTATTGTTTCTATTTTAAAGGAAAAATTATGAATTTTGACACCTTTGTATATTTATTGTTATCATTACCGTTTTCATTATGGTTTGATCATCAGAGTTAAAAGGTAAAAGGTAATGGTAATAGTAATAGTAAATGTCATAAAATTTATAATGCTAAGATAATGTAACAAAAAACAATCAAATTACATTTACGATTGTGACTATTACAATCATATTAATAAAATTCTATTACAATTACTTCAATTTTCATTATAAATTGGTATAGGTGGCGTTAGTTAAATTTAAATATAGAATTTGAAATCCACTCCGGAAAATGTAGTGGGTAGGACTTTCATGACGTTTGAATCTATACTGGACCCCATGTATACACAAAAGAATGTTCTAGATGCTCTCATTAGGATTTTTAATGTACGACCGGTGCGTATTTGCCATACCATCTAGCCAACACATATCAGAAACGTGGCAAACAGACAGACGCTCCGTTTGTCGATCTTTTCTTATTGTGGATACATCTGCGGGTGCCACGTATGACGTACCTCACTTATCACGTGATTGCATGCGATTGAATTGTCAAATCTAGTATTAAAATTTTTCTCTCAAATCAATGTGCTTCTTCTAATCAGTTCCAGATATTTTTCAATATTGAATGGTTTCAGAAATAATTGGAAAAACTTTATTGATATTTTAAAATTTTTGTAATTTAATTTAATGAAAACTTTCAACTATTAATTTAAATATGATGACAAGAGATGTATATCAATTATCAATGAGTTAAGCTCACTTTCACTTTTTTTCACCGTAATATAATATTATATTGAGCTAAAAGACGGTTTTAATAATGTAAATTTCTTTCCATTTGAATTTTTTTACTTCAAATATTAAAATTTAATTTTTATTTCAATAAATCTTATAATTAATTTCAACTATTAGTTCAACTTAGTTATTATTAGCATTCACTTTATAAATTTTGGAAATATATTCATAACGTGTCTTTTACAATATCATTAGTATTTAATCAAATTTGATTAAATGCATCACTTTAATTAACAATAATATAACTAATAATATAAATATTAAACATAGCTCAACTAAGACGAAATTGTACTATCAATTTCGAGATTTGAGATTCATTTCCTACCTTACATATTATTGAAAAAGAAAAACTAACAATATAATAATTCTAAAACTTTATGAAAATATAGAGATTAAAATAAAATTAGACAAATATATATATATATATATATATATGAGACCATATTTAATTTAACCTAAATATTACATTGTACTATGCTTAGTTTATTCTTGTACTGCTAATATTATTGATGAAATGACATGGACATGTGTTAAACACTAATATTGAAATTTTTCTCCTCCACTTTCAAACTTTCTAAGTGGGCATCTTTTGATTGAAAAGAAATGTCAGTTGATTGACAATTTGTGTACACTCTTTTATAATAATTGGAACTTTTTTCATTTTTTTTTCTTTTTTCTTTTTTCTTTTTTTTTTCCTGTCAATTTCAATAATATTTTTAATTATATATCGTTGGATCCCTTACCTACCATTGTTATGCTAAATTAAAAAGAAAAGAAAAACAATTGAGTTTTATCCTAAAATCTACTTTTTTTAGTCTCCATTTGATCAAAATTCAAGTGTGAAAATTAATAGTGAAAATTAATAGTGTTTTTATATTTTGTGTTAGAAATTCATGGCATCACATCTATTTATTAGAGAGAATTTTCGTTTCATTTTCTGCCCTTCCTCAGTTTGTTTGTTAAAAAAAAAAAAAAAAAAAAATCACACAATATATTTGATGGACAATATGTTTACATCCTTTAAAAAAATCCTATGGTTTTGTTTGGAAAGAAAAATAAAATATATAATCTTTTGTCAACTAATCTGTGAGTGTGCAAAATTGATTATCAAGTTGATATTTTCGTAAATTCAAATAGTATAGGATCCGTTTGATAATGTTTTTGTTTCCTTTTTGCTGTTTCTCGTTCTTTGTTTCTTATTTCCTGTTTCCTCTTTTTTGAGAATGAGAAACAAGAATATATTTGATAACTATTCTTGTTTCTTGTTTCTTGAAAAAAAGAAACAATAACGGAAACTTGTTTGATAACTATTTATTGTTTCTCATTTTTTGTATTTTTTTTCCCTTACATTTTTTTCTCATATTTAATACCTTGAATATAATCTAATTATATAAAATAAAAATATATAGCATGCATTAAATATAAAAAATAATTATCAAATATTTAAACTATCATTACACATAAGTACCGAGGTAAAATTAATATAAATAATACAATTGTTTCTATCATTCATATGTTGCTTTGATTTAAATATTAATTTTCACTCAAGTCATTTATATAAAATTTAAATGATGTAGACTTAAATCTAACTCTATTATATTATTACGTAAATGTCGTACTTATAAAAATATTGAAATGAATTTAAATGAGTATCTTAGTAAACAAAAATTTATATTATTTTAAAATTATAATTGGTTTCATAAACGATATCTCAACGCATTTAACATAATTGACATTAGAATTTAGAGCACCTCCTACTTAAATATAATTAAAAGCCTGCAAGGAAAGGGTCCAGGAATGTAATTTGCTCTAACTTTAACATCGGTAAGAAATGTGTGATTTTCATAAAAATCACTTCAAGATCGAGTTTGAAACTTCAACAAGTCCACCACCAAGATCTTTTCTATAAAATTCAAGAAAGAATATAGTTGAAACACTCAAATCTAACTGAATTGGAGAGGAATTTTGGTGATTTGTGAGGGTTTTCAGAATTCCAGCACCCTCAATATTTCCAGCCAATCTCTCTCAAATCCATGCATGTAGATTCTCTCTCTATATAATATAAATGCATACTGCAAAATTTAAAATTTTAAATTTTAAAAATATTTATATATACATATTGAAAATGGAAATTATGAAATTATTCTAAATGACAAAACTGCTGAAAATATTGATAAATAATAACAAAATATCACAGTCTAGCGATAGATAGTGAAATTTTGTTATTTTGTAAAAATTTTGGTTCATTTTCTTATATTTGAAAACAACCCTATTAAAAATTCGAAATTTGAAAATAAAAATAATATATAAATTTAAATATTTGAAAATTCAAAATTTATATTTGTAAACATTTTGGTTCATTTTCTTATATTTGAAAACAACATTATTGAAACTTTGAAATTTGAAAATCCAAATAATATATAAATCTAAATATTTGAAAATTCAAAATTCAAAATTAAATTTGCTATATTTGTATATATTTTGGTTCATTTTCCTATATTTGAAAACAACCCTATTGAAAATTTGAAATTTGAAAATAAAAATAATATATAAATCTAAATATTTGAAAATTCGAAATTCGAAATTAAATTTCATATATTTCGAAATATTTTAGTTCATTTTCCTATATTTGGAAACAATCTTATTGAAAAATTAAAATTTGAAAATCAAAATAATATATAAATCTAAATATTTGAAAATTCAAAATTCAAAATTAAATTTTCTATGTTTGTATATATTTTGATTCAATTTCCTATATTTGAAAATGAGATTTGAGCCGAAAACCAAAAATTGGGAAGTGATTCAATCATGCTTCCTCACCAATTAGTTAAGTTTCCATATTGACGCGTTTTAGGAACAAACATTTTAAATAAAATAGAAACAAAATAGGAAAAACTATTTTTGTAGTTCCTCAATTTCAAATTTTAGAAACAAGAAACATGAATAATTATCAAATATATTAATTCCTTAAAAAATGAGAAATAGGAAATTGGAAATAAAAACGTTATCAAACGGACCCATAATACCTAGATTCAAGGCTGATTTATCTTCTAATCAAAATTATAAAATTACAAATAATAAATATATTCAAGTTAAGAAATATAAAACACTTATCTATAATTAATTTTATATTAGATGGGCTTATTAAAACTCCATATTATTGGAAAACACTTCATGAATTTTGTTATTACAATATATCTTTTCACAAAATAAAGAATCCTATATGTCGATCAACCATATTAGAGTCGTTTTCACTTATAAACCGTCCATGATTTTGTTTTATTTAATGAAAACGTGGAACCATAGAGAAAACGATGGGCATGCAATATAAGCCACACCTTTTCCCAAAGGGTCCACAGTGTATTGTCAAATTTGATTTAAATTAAGTCCTTCAAAAGAATATATAACTTAATTTCAATATATATATATATATATATATACACGTAACCCCTTTTTTTTTTTTTTTTTGAATTATTAAAACATGATTTTTCTAAGGTCAACAAGGTTTCGAGTCTGTACCTTATATAGTGAGATTTTTTTCAAGGGTCCACCAGGGTCTAGATTATGTAGCTATTTAGGAAACGACCATATCATCATAATATAATGAGAATGAGTTAAAAATTTTAAAATTATTTTCACAGATTAAATTTAGATTTTTAAATAAATATGAAACTAAAATCTTCAATTTATTCTTATAATTTGGAATTAAGTTAAATAAACAAAATATCCAAGTTTATCTCCAAACACCCTCTGAAATTTCATCTAACATTTTGAAGTTTAATCAAAGATGGTTGAATAAGAATTTTGGATCAATCACCAGTTGTCATGAAAAATTTCAAATTAATGATAAAATCATAAATTATTGAATTTGGAGCTAATTACAAGTTGATATATGTCTCAAATTAAAATTGAAAGTAAGAATTTGATGGATCTCATAATGTCATATGTCTTCATCATAACTATTAAATTGAATAAGCTAGTTGGGTCTAGTTGAATCCTTGAGTCCAAAAATAAGATTTTGGTAAAAAAAACCAACTAACTCAAGATTCAATTGATTAGGTTCAAGGAACATTCAAATGTAAATTGGGTTGAGAAATTTAAAACTTCAAAGAGAACTTGAACTATTAGGTTCTTGAAGATGGAAACTAAAGCTTTTGAAAATATCATATTTGATCTTTTAAATGAAGCGTATTCATTTAAATGAGAAAATTCGAGAACTAAATGAGTAGACATATTTTAGAAGAAGTGAATGAGAAATGTAAGGAATCAAAAAGAAGAAGAAAGGAAATGCCCTATTGTGAGAAAATTGAAAAGGAAAAAAAATATTTAAAGAAAAAAGGTTTGAGAAATAATGATATATAATGAACTAAAAATTATATGGTGTTAATTTGATTCATACCTAGTTTTCCTTTTTAATGGTGGATATTAAAATTTTGTCCTTGCAATTTGTAAATTGGATTTTTTTTGGTTTAGTAAGATCATGTATGTTTTGTTTTTTTTAGGTAAGTAACTTGTGGGAGAAAAAAAAAAGCCCGATTTTAAGAATGTGATTATCAAGAAGATAAAAAAGAAGCCATCCATAACTAATCAAATCGTCGAGAATCATAATATATGAGCATGAAAAGTCCCATTCATAAATAAGATGTCATGTTTACATCAAGGAAAAAAATAATAAATGAATGTTAACCTAAAAAGTGGGCAATAATGAATTACATTTATTGTTGTTTATCCTATTCTTCGTAGGTTCTGAAATGGGGTCAACTGCCCAATCTGTAATAAAACAACACAACTCAATCAACGAGTAGAAGCCAGTCAATCAATTTGTATTTTAAAAAAAATTACTTTATCGTCATTGTTATCATTATCATTAGTGTACTATTATTGTATAAGAAGTATGAATCTGCAACATTTATCGTTATTGTTATTGTTACCATTTATGGTCAAACACTAATAATAATTTTAAATGTGACAGATTCAAAATTATAAGTAAACGTTATAAAAAAAATCTAATTATATTTACGATTTTAGCCACCAATTTTCATTATAAATTAATAAAAGTGACCTAAATTATAACTACAATTGCATAAAGGAATCTATGGATTGAACCACAATGTGGCAACTCATGAAAATTACGTGGTTAGAAACGGACCTTTAATATTAATATTGTTGTTTTCAAAACTTATTAGAGAAATATTGTTGTTTTGAAACTTATTAGAGAAATATGGTTGTTTTGAGAGTTCGAGGCTAGAGGTCGAACGTTGAGAACTCGACTAATGTGGAGGTCGAACGTTGAGAACTGGACGAACAAAGAAAAACTTAGAAACAATACATAAGCCGAAACTTCAACCCTCGACAAGGGAAATCTCGCGAATCTCGCTTAGGTTATCGAAGGTTGAAGTTTTGACACACATCCACCCTCGAGATTATAGGTTTATTACTTTTCTTTTTCCCTCATAGAGGAAATAAAGTAATGAGATAGTATACTATATGTATCTGTGTACTCGAGCTGCTTCTAACAACCTATGCATTTTGTTATCATTTCGAATTAGACGGAGGCTTGTGGGATTGACGTGAGGGGGTGGGGAATGGCTTATATTTCCTGGGAGCAACTCCAGGCGAATGTAGAATGGCGCATATGGATATAAAATATGCCTTGGAATGAAAGACAATTCCGAATTAGCTTGTCTACGAACAAAATTTTTGTATATTGTAGTTGTGCTCAGAAGGTTAACACACATTCGACAAACTTCAAAGCGATCTAAGGATGATAAGTGGGCTAAGCATGATTAAAGGAGAGAGCGATTCAAAGCGATGTAATAGTTAAGGGTATTTCTGTAGTGATCTGAGAGAGCAATAATGTTGTAAAATGTAGATTTTAAGTAGAAGAGGCGATGAATTTCTCAAATGAGGAGGTTTTAGATTTGATATATTGTTGTTCATTGGAGAGAAGCGAGATTTCAATAAGACGAGATGATGGAAAGAGATAGCTGAGATTTATTAGTTATAATTGACTAATCTGATCTAATTACATTGATAACTTAGGATAAAATATGATTAATGGTTGATAAATTATATTAATAAAATGAGAATATTTCAGGAACACCATTGGAAAATGCTATGAGATTTTTTACGCATATTTGAATTTACTGGGTAGATTTAAATCTCCATAATAAAAATAAAACGTGATTAAGTGATTAGTTCATGAACGAAATAAGAGCTATAATATGTGCTGAAAGCTAGTAATACAATTAAATTCCGAATAAATATAATCAACAAATAATATGATTGAGCAGTGCTGAATAATATTTGAGAGAGAGTGAGAGTGAGATGAGCGACGATCTTAATGGAGCGAGAGCGATACTGCGAGAGAGCAAGATACTTAGGAGAGGCGATTACTGGGAGAACAAGATCTATAGGAGAGAGCGAGGAGTGAGAGACCAGAGGGGAGAGAGAGCGTTAGATCTTAAGGAAGTAGAGCGAGACTAAGAGAGCAAGATTGAGAAAACGGAGATTTTAGGAAGAGAGGCAGAGAGTCTTCACTTTATTTGAACTTTCCATAGAAAATATATATAAAAAAAAAGAGAAAAAGAGGCTATTAATCATACTATAATTGAATATAATTCATTAGACTATAATGAATATAATTAGATTATATCTATATAATTTGAATAATCATATAGACAATAAATTGAATATATTATATATTATATCTATTACATAATTGAATAATCATTAGACAACAAATTGAATATATTAGATTATTATACCTATAAATTGAATAATCATAAACAAACAAATTGAATCTATTAGATTATTTATATTCTATCATTGAATAATCATTAAGAACAATCAATTGAATATATTAGATTATTGTACTATAAATTGGAATATATTATGAGATTATATAATATGTAAAACTTTATTGATTACAAAAAAAAAAAAAAAATTTGAATATACAGTAGATTAATTATAAAAAAATTGAATATACATGTAGAATTATTATAAAAAAAATTGAATATACAATAAATATAATAAAAAAAATTGATATATATCATTAATACTAATATATAATAAAAAAATTATTTATTATCAAATTACCAACTATACTGGAGCCCGGTCTTAATAACGAAGGACATTCTCACTTCGATTACGCCCAAGTTGGTTAAAAATCCACAATCGTTGTCGAGTGGCTGGTTCTTCAATCCATCTCGTATGTAAGAACGTGAACTTTTCCGGTCTACCAGGTCTTCTTAACAACGATGGTATATAGGATGTAGTAGACGGGCATATTATAAGGTGTGCAATGATCCAATAAATCTTTCATGCGGTATCAGTGTTGAAATTGAGGAGAGTAACATGCAGCATAGTACTGTGTGACAATCTGTGATTAGTAGTTTCTCAATAAAATCTTCCTGTAGTTCATGTTTAAAATGTGAGCAAACGGCCATAAAATGCGAGCAATGAAATACCGAATGCTTGCCACTTTGTTACATAAACAATTCACTATTACTCTACAAGACATAGAAAGTGTACACTATCACTCTACAAATTATCAACGTATGCTGAATGTTACTCTCCTCAATCATCTGATCACAGCCTTGGTCGAGAGATGGGAGGCCCGAAATGCATACATTCCATATGTCTGTTGGGAGTTGCACTATCACTCTATCAATATATAGAAGTGTGTTGTTGGGGTTACCTGTTTGACGGTTGAGTCGTGTCACCAGAGTGATTGTATCGACATGATTGGTTAAAAGTATTGTCAACTGTACTTTAATCGACCCACCTGCCGATAAGAATTAAAAGGATCGAGGTTAAGTTTAAATATAGGTTAGAAAACATAATTTTGTGAGCTCACAGATGATGCAGACGAGAAAAACCGTCATAAAAGAAGAATATGGTATGACGAGCTTACTATTATTTACTACAATAATGAATGGGGCTGGTAGCTACTTGTTATTCAGATTAAATCAAAGTTCATATATTGATTCACTGGATGTTTATCCTGGCCACGTCATTTATTATTTCTTGTTAATAAGCTATAACCTCCTCCATGATGCTGTGTTTGGTGCTTAACGATAGTTCTGTTTGGGAGTGAGCAATCAGCTTTGGCTAATGGTTATCAATAGACAATACCTAATGCATTGAGCCAACAACGATCTGAATGAGCATTCGAGAAGATATTGCTGGTCCTCTTCATAGATCTTATTGCACTTATGGCTTCAGGCGAAAATTATCCACAATGGCTATCCAGACAGAATTACATCATGATTAACTCGACGCCTCAGTTAGTTGGAACGAGCATTACGCGCTATTCTTTGGTATGTTGTTTAAATTTATCAATTTGCTAATTGTGTTATATCTGCACTCGATCTAGTATGAATATTTAAATAAATTTTCATAAGGAGTTATACTAATTATATAAAGTGAGCAATGCACAATTTTTTTGTGTTTTGTACTAGAACAGCCACATCTGTAGTAGCGTCAGATACTAGTATAAGATATGTTCGGATGTTTGATTTATGGCTATTTCAAATCCTGAACAGGTACACAACGTCACACTTCATAAATAATTGTGATGTATTTTAAAATTACACATTAGTTTTATTTGTACTTTGTCATACTTAGCATATGCATTTCGATGAATATACTATATATTTTAATGTTGTCGGTTATATTATGAGAGCTCGTTACAAAATCTGATTTTGTGCATAACTTGATTGTCTATGTTATTAATTTGTAACGGATGAGACTCAAAAATGCCTAGTTAAATGGCAGACGATTGATCTCATCCTGATGTTCTCATTCATTGGTGAGTTGTGGTCCATACCGATTCTCAGTTCGTATGAACAGGAGTGAGATAGATTGACAACTCGGATCATATATTCAAGCAGGATGTCCCATCACCTAGTATAAGATCTGAACCCGATAACTGATGATATTTGACCTATTAGGATTGGATATTTTGGTTCTGTAAAAAAAGTTAAGCAACATCTATGGTACTGTGTGAGCGATGGCATTCCACGTTGCAATTGGTTATTGCAGATCGGTAAAGGTTGTTCTCTTCAAGAAACAAATTAAATGATCACCAGATGAATTCAACTTCACAGAATATTATTTCATTCTTGGTCATTCTTTTTATAATAAATCAATTCAGATCGCGGCTATTTACGTCACATCTGCATGTACCGGCGGAGCAACTTTGTGTTGTCATTAATGTCTGGTAAATGAATGAATATATTCTATTTTTTTTATTAATTATTTAAATTTCTATTATTTTTAACTATTATATTACTAGATTATTTGTAGTAATTCAACAGAAGGCATTCCGTACAATAGCCATTAGAGCACTCTGTCGCAGTTTGCGAATGGATTCGATTACTTAGGTGTCTTGCTATAGTTGTATGTGATCAACAAACAGCCATCATCATTGGACTAGCGAAATATCATTACTATGTAATCGCGTCTTTATAGTAATGTTCCTTATTGGTGTCCTGCCACCTAGCGTCCAATATGACGTTATGAGGAGACACTGCTTTTCGTGTTGGAAGTAAAGGATACGAAAGTCTTGTCTGAGGTTGCACATAATGTGGAAGAGTTGCCCCCTATGACGTAGACGCAGAGTCAAACTGATTATGTTATTCAATGATAATATTTTTAAAAATTGTTTTTATAAAATGGAAAATTAAAAAAGAAAAGAAAAAGAAAGGATTAGAAAGAAGAAGGTGGAATGTGTAATAATTAAAAAGGAAAAAAAAAAGAAAATTTGTACGGTATTCTCGCTCTCGCTCTCTCAACTCTCACTCTCTCAAAATCTCGCTCTCTCTCATAATCTCGCTCTCGAATTTGATTGGGAAGTTCAGTGGCAAAAAGAAGGAGATTCATTAGCTCGTTATTTAGTCAGACTTGCTGAGATGACAGAATCCGTAAAAATTATTCAACAAGCTTTAGAAGGAATTCTAGGGGACCTTATGAAAATTTAGAAATATGATCTTTTGATAGAGGAAGGTCTCCGGAAGACTCAATAATAATGTTAGAAAGGACAAGGTCGAGGGTTCAAAGTTCGACGTACAAATGAAAGGAAGGTCGAGGGTTAAAAATTCGACCTACCTAAGTAGAATTTTCAACCCTCGACTTATTTAAAAAAATATATATTTTTATAAATAGTTTGAAAACTACAATATTTTTCTAAATAGTTTCTAAGGACAATATCCTTTTAATTTTCCCCATTAGAAACTACGTTACTTTATGAATTTTGCCTTAAAAAACAGAGACACAATAATCTTATATTTTGAATGAAATCATTTTTTCAGAGGAATAAAAAAAGAGAAGAAAATAGTACAAAATATCAAATCATGGTGGGAACGAGTAGGTAGCAAGCAGACCCACTAAACACAACGAAACGACACAGTATGGGGGAAAGGGGTGGGCCCACATAAACATCAACGTACGAGATCCCATTAAACCACACCTATATCACATGGGTGAAGGCCCATTACTTCTCGTCCACTCGATTTTCTTGATTCGCGAGGGCCCCTCTCCCAGTTCTCAGCCCTACACGCTACAAAATACCCCTACCATACCCTTTGGCCTTCGGCAAATTGGCTGAAATCAAAACTTAACCAAACATGGTCAGAAATAGTCTGTTCAACTTTTTATCTTACCAAACTAATACTCTTATTTAAAATTCATTGAAATAGTTTTTTCGAGTAAAAAAATAACCCTTTTTCTAATTATTTTAATCTTTTTAGACATTTTTCGGTATATCTTGACAGATTAAACACTGACATTCTACTAATTTTTTCAAATATTATGAAATCTACCTAAAATCTTGTACCAATTCTTATATATTTTTAAATTTTCTCCAAATTCCATTATTTTTATCAAATATTATATCGAAATCTTACGGATTTTTTTAAAATCTTTAGCATAATTTCTAATTACCAAATCAATTTATCAATTATCCAAATGCTTTTTTTAGATTGATCTTAGGTGATTGATTTTGATTCTTACATTTTGAGAAAGATTCATTTTTTTTTTAAAAAAAAAGTAATAAAATCTCAGTATTAATTTAGGGCAGATTAACATCTTCGGAGATCTGTGAATTCTTAGGAAGATTAATATCGAGACTTTATATATTCTTCCTATCTTACATTTTTTTTTTTTGCAAAACTTAATCTTTTCAAAAATTTAAAAATCAAAATGCAATAATTCATTTGAAAAAAAATCTAATTGGTAAATTTATTTGAAAATTTAGAAATTTGTATCATTGTGGAAATAGCAATTGGTATATTTCGAAAATTATGTAAGAATTGAATATAATATTTCGTAAAGATAACCGAATTTGGAGAAAATTTAAAATATAAGATTTGGTATAAGATTTATTTTTTAAAAAAAATTAATAGAATCTCGATAGTTAATCTACCGAAATGTAACGAGAAAGACCCAAAAAGATCATAACAATCAATAAGTTAGAAAAATTAATCTTTTTTAACTAAATCTCTCGATCTCGCTTGTGATGGACTAAGAAAAACTATTTGAACGAGTCTTCAAAAAGGGTGAATATTACATAATCTTTTTTAATATTATCTAAATTCCCAAATCTTAGTCCAATTTTTGTTTCCATATATACCTAATTTTTCAAATGGATTTAGCGATTATCTCAAAAATGGATCTTAGGTGATTGTAGTGTGATTTTTAAAATTTGAAAAAAAAAATTAAGTATAATTTGGGAAAGATATATGATCTCGGTTTTCATCCACCGTGAAAGCCCAAAAAATCGATAGTTTTGATATACGAAAAAAAAAAAGTTAAATTTTTATTTGAATCTCGGGATTCGATTTTGGTGGAAGGATTGAGAACAACTATTTTACAAATTTACTAAAGTGGTGCAATTTATGAAAGATGGAAACCTTTTTAGGTTAATTCTGACAATTTCTCATACTTTTTATAAAAGAGAAAAAAAAACCAATTATTATACCTCTAACCTTTACATCCTTATTCTGATTTGGTTTGAAAACTGTGAAACTTAGTACATGTTTTATGTCAATAGAATTATATTTATTTTGATTTATAAAACTTATAATCATATTAATCAAGCTTCAACATTAGTATAAGTAAATTAATTTGGATAATTTAGGGGTGTTTGACTTACTGACTTCATAAGTCGATGTTAAATAACTCAACTCCACCAACTTTTGTTGGGTGAAAATTCAAGTTTTAAAAGAAAAGGAAATAACTTTTGGTTGAGAATACCACGTTGATTATTTCTTGAAAGGAGAGTCTCCTTCTTATACTCCCATCTTGGACTTTAGGTTTGGGCCCCAAGGGGTACCCATGTTTTAGAGGTAGTGAGGAGATATGTTAATGTGGATATGATGAACATCTCACATGCACGTCGCCGCTATTCGATCGGGGGAGATGCGCGTATGTATGTAGGATATTTTTTTTATTATTAAAAATAGTCTTCCCACCTCCGCCTTATACGCACACATGTTCTATGGATGGACGCGACTTTATCCCTGCAATTTTGCACTAAAGTTGGCCTTTAAGGCCTATAAAATGCGCAAGCCTTCAACAGTTTCAACACACCACATTTTCACAGTTCTCTCTTGATTTCTTCTATTCCCCCCACTTACATTTTCTGTTTTTCGAGCATTGAAGGGTGTAAGTTTTCTGATCGAGTACTATGCATTTCAGATCGAGATAGTTTTCTGGGTTGTTTTATCTTGGGGAGGATGTGACATTTCTGAAGAACTGCTTGCACACTTGGGTAGAGCCATGAAACGTCTTAAAGAGAGTGAGATCTGTGATTCAGTCTATAACAAGTTTCTGTTTTATAGGTCGTATATTTCTAACAACTGTCATTCGCGACTGTTCGCTGCTATCAAATTTGACTGTTGGAGGGTAGCCAAAACAACAATTTAAGACGATTTTCATTTGCCACTACTGCGATGGCCTTTACTAGTCATAACGACACTATGACATCTGACCTCAACTGTCCATTCCGGTTCGAAGGAGCGAACTTCAAATGGTAGAAGCAGAAGATGTTGTTTTTCCTTATGATCAAGAAAGTTGCCAACATTTGTACCACAGATAAGCCAATCATTTCGAAAGAAGATTTGACTGAACAAAAAATAAAAAAAGTTGCTGATTGGGATGAAAAATACTTTTTATGTAAAAATTTCATTTTAAATAGTTTGACTGATGATCTGTATGATTACTACAACACAATAAAGACAAAAAATGAAGTTTTGGATGCCTTGTAGAAGAAGTATGATACCGAGGAGGCTGGGTCAAAAAAATATGTCATTAGTCGTTACCTCAAGTTCCAGATGAGAGATGAAAAATTTGTGGAGGCTCAGTCCCATGAACTGCAGAAGATAGTCCATGAAATAATAACTGAAAGTATGCCCCTAGACGAACAATTTCCAGTTGCCGTTATTATTGACAAACTACCCCCTTGTAGAAGGATTTTAAGAACATCTTGAGGCATAAGACCAAGAAGTTTTTTTTGGGGAGTCTCATCACCCGGTCAAGGATTGTGGAGGAAGCTTGAAAGTAGGACCAGAGGGAGAAGGTGAATATCGTTCTTGAGATATCCACTTCTATCGCGATAAAGCCTGACCAAAAGTCTAAGGGGACAAAGAGGAAAGGTCAGAATCATGATTCCAGCAACCAAAACCTACAGAAGAAGTAGAAACCCCATTCAAGAGAAATGGTATAATTCTTTTGCTTTAATTGTAATAAATCTGGACACATGGCGAGGAACTATAGGAACAGGCGTCGTCCTACTGGCAGGCGAACCTAAGAGAAGAACCGTTAGTTGCCATAATTATAGAACTTAATGTGATCGATGGTTCTGAGGGGTGGTGGATAGATACTAGCGCTATGCTCTATGTCTATCACGACCTTAGTCTCTTTGAAATGTATACTGAAACTAAGGATAAGAATATTCTGTTGGGGGATCACCACTCAATGAAAGTTGTTGGAACTGGCAAGGTGGAGCTGAAGTTTACCCCCAAGAAGACCCTCACGTTGAAGTATGTCTTGCACACTCCGGAGATAAGAAAGAACTTGGTCTTGGGTTATCTCCGCAATAAGGCTGGATTTACTCAAACCATAGGGGCAAATTTATATACCCTTACTAAGAATAATATATTCGTAGAGAAGGGTTATGCAACTGAGGGAATGATCAGATTAAATTTAGAAATAAATAAAATGAAATCTTCTGTTTATATGTTGTGTTCTTTGAATGTTTGGCATGCTAGACTTTGCCATGTTAATAAGAAACTAATTAGTAACATGATTAGGCTGGAAATGATACCTAAGTTATTCAATAGAGCCTTTGAGTATGTCTAGCCTTTGTAAGGATTCCAAACCCTAAACAAAGAAAACTAACCAGTAGAGTCTATGAATGTGTCTTTATAGGTTATGTCATAAACAGTAAAGCCTATAGGTTCTATGACCTAGTAAACCAAGTGATCATTGAGTTAAATGATGTTGACTTCTTTGAGGATAGATTTCCTTTTAAATTGAGAAATAGTGCAGGCTTGGGATTCAGTAATCTAACCCTAGTTAGAAATCCTACCTTTACAGAGGATGCAGACTCAGAACCTAAAAGAAGAAAAAGAGCTAGAACCACCAAGGATTTTGGGGATAACTTCCAGACCTATAATGTCAAAGAAGATCCTAAAGACCTAAAAACTTCCCTGTCCTCTGAAGATACCAACTTATGGCAAGAAGCCATAAATGATGAGATGGACTCTCTTGAGTCAAATAGAACTTGACACTTAGTAGACCTACCCCCAGGTTGCAAGAAAATAGAGTTCAAATGGATCTTAAGGAAAAAGCTTAGACCCGATGCAATAATTGACAAGTTTAAAGCCGGGTTAGTGGCAAAGGGCTTTAGACAGAGAGAAAACATAGGCTTTTTTAACATTTTCTCCCCTGTCATAAGAATTACCTCAATCTGTGTTTTGTTCTCACTCGTTGCCCTGTATAACCTCATAGTACATCAAATGGATGTAAAGACCACCTTTCTAAACGACGAACTTAAAGAAGAGATTTACATGGAACAACCTGAGGGTTTTATAGTCCATGGTCAAGAAAATAAGGTTTGTAAGCTAGATAAATTTCTCTAAAGGTTTCAAAATTAATGAAAGTGACAAATGCATCTACTAAAAGTTTAAAAATAATCTTTGCACTATCCTGTGTCTGTATGTAGATGATTTTTTAATCTTTAGGTCGAACTTGCACGTCATAAATGATGTGAAATCTACATTGAGTGCAAACTTCGACATGAAAGACTTGGGAGAAGCGAGTGTAATCTTAGGCATAAAAATGACTAGGTCTGAAAAGGAAATTTCTTTGGATCAATCTCACTATATTGAAAAGATTCTAAAGAAATATTTACTTTGAATGTAAACCAGTATGTACTCCTTATGACCCTAGTGTTAAGTTGTTCAAGAACACTGGTGACAGTATTAATCAATCTAAGTATGTGAGCATCATAGGCAGTCTTAGATATGCTGCTGACTGCACTAGGCTTGATATAACTTATGTTGTAGGATTACTTTTTAGGTTTACAAGCAGACCTAGTATAGAGCATTAGAATGCTATAGATAGGGTTATAAGGTACTTGAAGAAAACTCAAAAGCTAGGATTACATTATTCGAAGTTTCCCGTTATCTTAGAAGGATTCAGTGATACTGAATGGAACTCCCTCTCGAATTATTTAAAGGCTAGACGTGACTATATATTTAATATAGTAGGTGGAGCTATCTCTTGGAAGTCCAAGAAACAGACTATTTCAGTTCAGTCTATGATGGAGTCTGAAATGATAGCACTTGCAACAGCTAGTGAAGAAGCAGGCTGGTTTAAAAGTCTGCTATCAGAGATTCCCTTATGGAAAAATTCGGTACCAGCCATATTGATCCATTGCGATAGTACTGCAACAATCACAAAAGTTCAGAACCGTTACTACAATGGAAAGAGAAGAAAAATATGTCGTAAGCATAGTACCATTAGCGAGTTCCTCACTACTGATGCAGATAGAGTGGATCATATGCAGACTGATGAAAACTTGGTAGATCATTTGACGAAAGGATTAGCCAGAGAGAAGGTTATCAAAACCTCAGAAAGGATGGGACTCATGCCTATAAAGAAATGAATCACTGTGAGAAAAGCCCAACCTGTAGATTTGAGATCCCAAGAAACAGGTTCAACGAGTAATAACTTATCACAAGAGACATAAAGTGAATCATGCTAAAACTAACATAGAGTCCCCTTCCTATGACCTAGAATCTGAGCATGAGTGAAGTGTAAGAAAGGTTAAACTTAATTCTTAATGAGATCTATACTTGATGTCAAATGGGGTACCTAGCTATAGGAGTACTCTTGATAGATTCACCTATATGAATGTGGAAGTAAGGGTTGCTTCCTATGGAGTTTTTAGGCAAACTTTTCAGAGCATTCATTAAATCGGGATACATATGTTAGGCCTTAAAGCACGAGCTTTCAATCTACACCTTAATGATACTGTGTGTGAGAGACGTTAGAGATAGAGTTCAAAACCAATGGTCACTTTAGTATATTTTGAATCATCTACACTACGTAAAGGCTAAACTTGTAAGACACCTTTGCTTATGCACAATGTTGTATAGACTGATATTTCTCGATGAAAAATTATTTTCTTATGTTTTAAATTTTCAAGTGGGGGATTGTTGGGTGAAAATTCAAGTTTTAAAAGAAAAGGAAAAAAAATTTTGGTTGAGAATCCCACATT
>NC_052349.1:88231959-88281272 GCF_009727055.1 Benincasa hispida | reverse complement strand
TATTAAAAGTAGTCTTCCTACCCACGCCTTACATGTACACATTTTCTATGGTTGGGCATGACTTTCTCCCCCACAGTTTTGCTCTATAGTTGGCCTTCGAGGCCTATAAAAGGCGCAAGCCTTCAGCAGTTTCAACACAACACATTTTCAAAATTCTTTCTCGATTTCTTTTATTACCCTCACCTACATTTTTCTATTTGCCAAGCATTAAAGGGTGTGAGTTTTCCAGACGGGTACTGTGCATTTTCGATCGAGATAGTTTTCTGGGTTGTTTTATCCAGGGGACGATGTGGCACTTCTGAAGAACTGTTTGCACACTTTGGTAGAGCCGTGAAACGTCTTAAAGAGAGCGAGATTCGTGAATCAGCCCGTAAGATCCCATATTTCTAACGACTGTCATTCGTGACTGTTCACTGCTGTCAAATTTGACCGTCGAAAGGTAGCCAAAACAACAACTTCAATACTGTCACTATTGAAATTGACACATTTATCAAAAACTTCATTTTCCTTCTTTCTCTCTTTTACATATTTATGAAAGAACTTCATCTTCATAACTCTACACCCCAAACATAGATTTCTTAGTTTCATACTTCATAACTTAGTACCCTAAACACCCCTTATCAAGATAACCTTTAAAATCATCCATACATTAAATAATATAAGACGATTAGAATTAATGCCTGAATTATTTTCAAAGAAAATCCTAAATAAGAATTTAAATTAATTTGCTTACGGTGATTTAATTAATAAAATTATAAGTTTTACATTCTATCTACTAAATGAAGCACAATGAATAACACAATTAATGGTTTGAGGCATCTTAAGAAGAAAAAGGAAGAGATTAAAATGAGCATAGCTCAATTATCATAGTGTTGTACTATCAAGCTTGAAGTTAGAGGCTTGAATCCCTACCTGACATATTTTTTTAAAAAAAAAACCGAAGAAAAAGAAAGAGATAGAGAAAGGAAGTTTTTATTTTATTTCATTTATTATTTGACTACGTGTCACATAAATGAGAAATGAGGTTTAAATTTTTAAGATTCATAATTATTTTAATGGAGTTGGTTCCCTTCCACCTAACAAATAATTTTATTATACACTCTCTACCTAGCATTTTGGTTGCATTACTAATATAATTATTTTATTACCACTTACCATTTTAAAAGTTTTCTTATAGTTCTTGTGATTTTACCACACGGTAAGAAAAACAACCATTGATTTGTATAATTCTTTTTCATAATTTAATAGGGGTATGAGAATTCAAACCACAAACTTTGGGGTCAATAATAATCTCGTATCCTAATTGAGTTATGTTTGCTTTGGTATTTACAGATTTTCTTTCTATATATGTATTATCCTTTGAGTTAGATAACAAATGAAACAAAATTGATACTTTCTTTTTGAAATAAAATTAATGAAATAAATTTGGAGTCTTCGAATAATGAAGAAATTGTACTAGCTAAAAATGAGAAGAAAATTAATGAAAGAAATTTGGAAAAAGTTTGTCTTGAATAAACCATAAAAGTCCAAGAAAATAGTAGTTCATGGTCAGTCTTGGCCCAAGGGCTGACCAGAGAAAGGCCACAAAAATAGCTAGATCAAACAATAAACATTGGATGAAGGAAGAGCTGCATAACAGATTGAGACAAGAACTGATAAGTTAGGAAAAGTGATAGGAAAGAAATGACAGTCAGCAAGTCACAAAAAAAAAAAGAAGCCAGGAAGTCAGGATTTAACTGGGTAATATTCCAGGCCAACTCTTGGTCCAAGGATGACTCAGCATCAATTGAGCAAATAACTTGTTGTTGGGGCTTATCCTGGAGGTGGGCCTGGCACGATTTGCCACATAATTTCCTCATGAGATTGAGAAGCACGTTGAAAAATCGGTTCAACCGCAAAAAGGTTTGGCTTGATAAGCCCAACAACTCCTAGCAAGTTTGAATTAAATTTTACGAGGGGTGGCGTGGAGTTTGAAGGGAAGATTGTACTCCCAAAATAGGTTTTGAGAATTAAAATCTGCAACAAAAAATCTAGAAACCACAAACCCTAACTTGAGAATGGAGGCTAATGTTAAGGATAGATTATGGAATCAAAGGTAAATAGTCAAAAGATAGCAGGAGAAGAATGAAAGAGTAAGCCAAAGAAAAAGTTGGGCTTAGTCAGGCCCTGGTTGAGGTCGAGCCTTGTAGGTGAGCCCAAAGGCCAAAGGCCTAGCATAAGTTAGGCCTAAAAGGATGAAACCCTAGCGCGTTATTGGGGAAAAATAAGTTGATATGCATTAATGGTCATGCGATGATCATACGTTGGTCTGATGAGTACGGTTATGCGTTAAGTGTGTATGCGATTATCATGCACTCCTGTCACAAGTTTTCTTACTCTCTCGCCAACTATAACGAGATCGCAAGTTTCTCGGGACGATTCGAGATTGAACATGGGGGCTTGCAACTAAAAGAGGAATGTAAAGTGATGCGTTTGGGTCGAAGAATAAAAATAAAAAGAAAGAATTTGATTAACTATGTGCTACTCCTACTCCTAGCTAAATAGACAGTGAGCAATTGAAGTCTACTATAAGAATCGTTAGAGATGCAATAACTATTAACGCGTAATAAGGTGAATAGAGAAGTAGGATATGGGAAGAGACATTGCCAAGTCCCTAAGTTTGGTTGTAAAGGTAATCCTAGCTCACCCCACTCGTGCATCGCACACCTCTCGGTGGTCAGCAACATGTGTCATATCTTTATGATGTATCTCTGGGAACATTTCTTACTTTGCTTAGTGAGTTTCACAACTACTTACCCTTTCGGGCAATTGGTTATAGCTACTTATTTCTATTAGCGATCATAGGAAAGCATTGCAATAGCCTCACACTAAGTAAACAAGATTGAATCGTTACACTCGCATATCGCACACCTTTCGGTGAATAGCTACATGTGTCATATCTCTATGATGGATTGAATGTGCAATAATTCTTGTGATTCGCACTTAGCTCATTGTGGTAAAGAAAAAGCGATAAAATAGAAGAAGATAATAGAAATGATGGTCAATGAATTAGAGAGATGAATTTATTAGAAATGTATTAATATCTTAACCTAAAATGTAATACAATACAGAGGTGAGAAAAAGAGGTGGAAGGCTAGATGTAGGCAATCTCTTGCTTCCATCAGATGTATGTCAAGGTTGTCTGTGGTGCAATGGATGGCCGGTGGAGTAGGCCCTCTCGAGCTCTATCTCCGGTAAAGCTCTAGTTATCTATCGGAGGTGGTTATGGTAATGGAAAACTCTTAGAAAAATTCTTGCTTATGCTCTCGCCTGTGATCATAGGAATTTTCTCAAGGCAGAAGTCCCGGATGCTTGAACATTGGCGCCAAGGCTCTATTTATAGAGCCTAACGCCGACAACTTTGATAATCTCGCTTTGATTTGCCACCATCACTGACGCAGTAGGTGAGAGTGTCATCATGATCTGATCGCTTGTTAGAACATCTGCTGTGCAGCTCATATATCCCGAGGTATGCGATCATATTCGTTTCTTCTAAAGGATCAACACATTCCACCCACTCTTTGCAATCATACTTCTATCATGGTTATCATTCTATGGTTGTGGCAGTGCATGCGACCAACTTTTCTTCATTGAAATCAGCGCATGCGCTCGACTCCTGCGATAACAACAAAATAAACACTTTGACGTAGGATAACTCATGATTGGGGTCAGCTAGAATTTTTAGTGTAAATCAATGCAAGTTTACTATTTCACATGAATTCTTAGTATTATCATCGCATATTCTGCTCATCTACCCTCATTATTCTAAGTAAAAGGCTGTGATAGGTTGTATTTCTACAAGCTATCATGTGCCTAGCAGGGATGTTAGATCGATCAGCCTCGGCCTAGGAGAGATCCACATGCAAGAAGGAACCAGTGAAGGTCCTTGAGTAGAAGCATGGGATTGGACAAAATACCAAAAATTTACAGAACATAAATTTTACAGCAATTACACACAGATAATGCATTTAAAACATAGATTACATGATAGAAAATAGGTTTAAGAAATATTACCCTTGAAGAACTCTTCTTCATAAGATTTTTTCTCCAAAATTTTTCACGAAAAATCTCGAACCCTCTAACTGTCTACTAGGACACCACCATGAAAGATTCCTTTGTATTCTTTGAATGAGAATCCATGAGTTTTGTGAGCTCTGACTATTTTGGAAGAGAGGGATTTTAGAGTTTTGAGAGGAAGAGATGATTTTCAACAAATCTTACAGAACTTTTTTGTGTCTCTATTGTGAAAAAATACACTAGGAAAAAGAAGAACAACTTCACTCTTGTAACTTCCCCACTACCATGTTTTTTAGAGAAAATAAGAGAAGGAAGTTATAACTCCCTCCAAAAATGATTTTTAAAATAAATTAATTTAATTTAATTTAATTTTATAGATCAATTTAATATATATTTATATGAGTTGGGATTGGTGTCCTAATTCTCTCGGAGTCTCGTTGTTTTGTAAAGATACACATTATTTAATGAATAAAATAAGTGTTATTTAATTCTGACATTTATTCATATCCAATAAACAAAGTTCCTTGGTTATCTTATGTGAACGTAAGCATGTATATGTGATATACAAGTGGATCATGCCTTAAGTGATAACCTAAATAGGTCTGTAGTATAAGGATTAAGGTGAGATACCTGATCCTGGTGACACTGCGGATACAACCCGCTTTGTAGAGGTTTGCAAGTGTTATAAACTACTACAGATGGTAGATCCTAACCATTCATGTGGAGACGTGCGAGCTGGGGTGTCCTATACAAAGAGTTTGTATAAGATCTGGACCACGAGATGATTAGACTCTATATATAACGTCATTGATACTAGAGACTTACATCTCACCTAAACGGCCATAGGCACGACCTCAATCCCGAGTATTTTGGGAACTCCTGCCTTTGAGGGTTGTCTTTGATTAGTATGGGTGAGAGTAGCCAGATTGCTAACTCAACATGCCTACCTTTTTGGGGACTTGTCTGATCTGGGAGTTGGAAACTCAATCCACAAGATGGAATTCGCTCCTTTTCCGAAGTATTGATAAGTAAAGAGATTGTTCCCTTAAGGGCTGATTCCGGGGCTTGAATATAATGGCCACAACTTCTCTTTGGAAGAGAGGACTTAGTCATAGTAGAATGTTCATTAGAGGGATTGTTGGTACTTAAGGAGACAGATGTAACTACAGAGGCATAACGATTATTGGCCCAGCTGTACTTTCGAGTAATCTGTGAAGGGTTGTCGCACTACTGATTGGTTAAGATGGACACATAATATATTTGTGGTAAGGAGAGTTCAGCTGTCGGACTTTAGCGGAGTGTCTGACAGTTAATGGATGGTGGATCCCGTGACTAAAGAGTTTAGTCAGTTATTCACGTACCGTTGGAGCTTCAAGCTACAGGTCCATGAGGTTCCCTTGGTAGCTCAATGGATTTAGTTGAGGATCAGTTCTTGGTGTTGATTTGAAATGTTCAAATTGACAAGAGGTATTTTGATTATATATGATATAATCGATATGATGTATGAGATACGTCTAGTGGAGGATTGATGTAAATGAGATTTACATTAAATACCATGGAATAGAAAAAGAACTATGGTTTATATGTTCCATGAAATGAAATATTAAAACTATAGGTTATAAATATAGTATGATAAGTTGATTATCATTTATATTTATAATAATATTAATTATTGGATAATTAATTCTTTTTCTTTAATAACCAATCGAGTGAGTGGTTATTGGATTCATGGTAAATGTGATAAAAGGAAAATGGTTTTCCTAATTTTAGCAACTGTTGAAAAAGTTTTCATAAAAAGTTTTTTGAGATGTCTCTCTCGCAAAAAGGATCTCACAGAGTTGTCAAGTAAATACAGATTTACTAAACGACAGCTTCGGCAAGCTAAACGATCGTCAGTGGTGAGCTAAATGATTGTACAATATTTACTAAATGATCACATAGCTTTTTCTAGACGGTTGCTTGTCCAAAGTAAACGATCGTGTAGTGTCTATAGACGATAGACCGAGCTAAACGATGGGCTAAAAGATCACATAGCTTTTGCTAGACGATCGCATAGCTTTAGCTAAACGATTGGGCATCAACCTATACAATAGGTCTCTGCCATCTCCCACTGCCCAGTCGTGTACACAATCGGTGTTTTCTCATTCGTCTGGCTTATATCAAGTCCGAACAGAGGCCACCCTCTGGATTCTCACACCGAGAATACAAAGGTAGCCTTGTTGGTGGTTTCATATTCAACTCGACATCGTCGAAGTGCTGTGGAGGTCGTTCGTGTTGTTACTGAGGAGTTCATGACTGAGGCGATCGTTGAGGACAAGTGCGAAGTCTTCATGCTGTGTTGCAGTCGTGTACATCAAGCGTTCGAGGTTGCTGTTGTTCGAGTTATCGTGCGCAAAGAAGTGTGGAGACGCATCTTCAAATGTTCGTAGAGTTTTCTCTTTGTTCATTTGAGCTTTCATGCTGTAATTTTTATATTAATTGTATAACCACATGTTTCTGTTCGACTATAAATGTAATGTTCATTCATGATTGTGATTTGGAATAATCTTTTTTCCGCTGCTCATGAACATCTCGAATCCGATTTCCTTCAATACCTACCTTATCACATAATATATATATATATATATATATATATATATTAAAGTAGTTGTTATATCAAATATAACACATGCCCTATAGATTCTATTTTGTACCAAACACAATATAACCTATAGTTTCTATTCTCTCACCAATAGCATTTACTATAAATCCCATTTATATTAAATTTAATTATGTGAATCAAATTAATATAATTAATATTTGAATCATATTCAAATATTTATTTCCTCTCAAATAAACTTTAATTATAATGTATTTAATTGGATTAAATTAATTATATCACATATATTTAATTCCATTAAATTTGAACAATTCAAATTAATCCAAAAATTGATTCTCATGAATTCCCGTTGAGTTACAGAGGGGACCTCATGGACCTATAGCTTAAAGCTCCAACGGTATGTGAATAATTAATTGAACTCTCTTAATTAAATTATTCATCATCCGTTAATTTTCGGGTACTCTACTAAAAATCGACAGTTGCATTCTTTGCACTAAAGATATATTCCTTTGTCCATTGGATATTACCAGTCAACAGTACGATGACCATTCACAAAGTATAGTGGGCCAAAATTACCGTTTTGCCTCTGTAATTATATCTAACTCCTTAAGTAACATTGATCCCTCTAATGAACAATATTCATAGTCCAACTATGACCAAACCTCTCTCGAGCCAGGAGAGGGTGTGACGCTACATTGTTCAAGCCCCGAAATCAGCCCTTAAAGGAGCAATTTATCTACTACCCAGACATTGGGGAATGAGTGAATTATTTCTTGCGTAGCTATGTTCCCAGCTCCCAAATCAGACGAATCCCCAAAATGGTAGGCTTTTTGAGTCGGCAATCTGGCCACTCTCACCCATATAAATCAAAGGACCGACTTCATAGGCAAGAGTTCACAACTCACTCAGGATTCAGGTCATGTTACCTATGGTCATCCTGGTGAAATGAAAGCCTCTATTATGAACGGCGTTATATAATGAGACTAAATATTTCATGGTCTGGTCTTATACAAACTCTTTTGTATAGAATATCCCTGCTCACATGTCTCCACATGAATTATTAGGATCAGATCATTTGTAGCACTTTACAACAATTGTAACATCTACAAAACGGGTCATGCTCATAGTGTCACCAGCATAAGGTATCCAGCCTTATCCATCTACTACAGACCATTTAGGTTATCACTTAAACATGATCCACCTATATGTCTCTACATACATGTTTTAAGCTACAAAGATAATCTTGGATGTTAGTTTGTTGGTTTGTGGTTAATGCAACTAATTTTTTTTTAAAAAAAAAATCACATATTTTATTATATAAATAAAATGTTTGTATATTACAATTGCAAACTATGGGACCCTATGAGATTTAGGGCATCAACCCCAACACCTGCCCAATCAGAAAGTTGGTCAGATAAGGAATAAAAGAAGAATTGAAGCCTATAAATACATCATTATAATTCCATATGAGGTACCTTGAAATTATGACTTATTCTCTATTTTATAGTCCTCTTATTGACTTAGGCATCAGAGCCATTTTTCTTTGTTTTGTAGGTCCTCTCTTTCCTAAATTACAAACTGACCTTGTCATGTGGAGATCATATTCATTTTCCCTTGGCCAAAATTTGAAATTAACAATTGGTACTGTCTGTGGGGACGAGAGTGATCTACCAATACAAAATTAAGAATCTTTGCAAAGTTAAAGAACTAAAGGCTATGATGGGTTAGTTCCCATAAATCATGATGAAAAAGAAATTTTGAAGACGAAAACCATGGCTAAAGTAGATCCCCATGACCAAAGTCACTGCTTGTTAGGGTTGATGCCCTAAATCTCGTAGGGTCCTGTAGTTTGTAAACACCTATATGAACAAACATTTGTGATGTTTATATGAGATATTTTTATTCAAGATCGTCTATGAAATATAAGATATTTTAGTTTCATTAACCACAAATTAATAAACTAAGATCCCTGGTTATAGTTGTAACTTAAGCATATATGTGGAGACATAAAGTAAATCGTGCCTTAAGTGATAACCTAAATGGTCTGTAGTATATGGATAAAGGAGGGAAACATTATCCAAGTGACACTACGGATACAACCCACATTATAGATGTTACAAGTGTTGTAAAGTGCTACAAATGATCTGATCCTGGTAATTCATGTAGATACATGTGAGAAGGGGTATCCTATACAAAGGAGTTTGTATAAGACCGGACCACGAAATGTTTAGTCTCGTTATATAATGCCGTTCATGACAGAGACTTTCATTTCACTAGGATGACCATAGGTAACATGACCTTAATCCTAAGTGAGTTGGGAACTCCTGTCTATTGATAATAGGCAGAAATGCACGTTATTACAACGTAAATAAATAAAACAATGAGGGAATGTGACGATAAAAATATTCAAAATCATGTCCAAAAGCGTTAAACTATGAATATTGCGATCACATGCGGCCATCGCATAAAAGCAGCTAATTTACTTATTTTGTGATGGAAAAATGCGTTGGTGCAAGATAAATTGCGATCAAGGAAATTTGGCGTCCGCATGCAGTTCAATATTGCGACTGCAAAGTCATGTGATCGTATGCGCTTGCGAGAAGTTGCTCAAGAAGGTGGCCGCATAAAGACGGCGCATCAAGGTGAAAGCTTAATAAATNACTGCAAAGTCATGTGATCGTATGCGCTTGCGAGAAGTTGCTCAAGAAGGTGGCCGCATAAAGACGGCGCATCAAGGTGAAAGCTTAATAAATTGTGATGGGACGAAAGCTGATGATGGTTGAATTCGAATTTAGTTGACAAGCCGTTAACGACACACTGTAGCAAGTACACTCAACTTTTCGGTGACCATTAATCGGCGCATCAGACAAAAGATTTAATGACCGCCCATCATTGCAATCATTAGAAGGAAAAGCTTATTCACCTTGAGCTCTATAAATACCGAAGGACACCACCGATAGAGAGTTCGCCACATATATAGAAGATAGTTCATATACAAAGTAGATAGCCGTTAGTCTGTAGTTGTTCTTATACTTAGAAGGAGGAGGCGAGCGAATAGAAGAAGACGTCGAGAGGACATTCCTGGACAGCTCGAAAGACTATTAAGAAGCGCTAAAGAAGGAATAAGGGCCAGCACTTGCGAAAGCAAATATATTCTTCTGGGTAGAGTAGAGTAAAAAGACAGTGTAAAAGCCACGAGAAGCAAGGCATTGCTACCGAGCTTCTTATCCTTGCTTTCCATTGTTGTTTTGTATTCTGCACTTTATTTATAGAAAATGGAATTTTCATCTCAATATCTGCTCAATCTATCCATATTTCGCATGAGTAGCTAAATTTTCGAATGGGTTGAGAAGTACTTAGCTAGCATGACCAAAGATCTTCACTTTATGCGATGATCTCGTCTTATGTATGCAAGGGATACTTGAGAGAGTAGTCTAAAGAAAGAATCTAGACTTGAGAGAGTCAGATTAGAATCTAGGCTTGAGAGAGTCAGATTAGAACCACATAAGCAAGAGATAAGACTTAGAGATAAGCTCTGTTTGTTATTACGCATCACATGCACCATAGAAATAGGATATGATAGTATGTGGTCACCTTGTGTATGTGTGCATCATTCATCATCGCATAGATAAGAATAGAGGTTTAGAGATAAGTCCTATCGACATTATCGTATACATCACATGCATCCTAGAAATAGGAACTATGACATTTGCATTGAGAGATGACATGTTGTTGTTGTGTGTGTAGCATGATCGCATAACTTGAACGCAATCTTAGGAAGTGTTAGCTAAATCCCTTCTCAACCCATTCATCACATAATCATTGTATTCTCGATTTCATCACTTTTTACTCGCATCCACCGCATAGGATTTATACTTAAAACAACACACCAACCAACTTATTTGTTTTTGTCACCGCAAAGGAATCAAAATTTACCGTCGCATAGTAACTCAGTAGTCCCTATGTTCGACCCTGGACTTACCAAGAAACCAGTAAGATTTATACTTGGGTTTTACTAAGAAAACTTACATGTGAAACGCATAACTCACCACCGAAATTTCTTACCATTATTTCATCACATTTACAATGCATCAAGTTTTTGGCGCCGTTACTAGGGACTACAGCAGTGCATATTGCGCTAATAGTAACTTTTTTATTTTCTTTGTAGCTTTCGACCTCTGTGCACTACCTTTCCTTTGGTAAAGGAAGAAATGGGTGTCGTACGAGTGAAGGAAGAGTTCCTGAGCTCGATCAAAAGAAGACAACGAGACAACCACCAATAATAACAAGAGAGAAATCCTAGAATGGAGGAACAACCGAAAGAAAAAGCAGCAAACGCGAATAATATCATGGCAAAGCCCATTCTCCTGTCTAACGACCGCAATAGACCCATCCAAGACTATGCGTCACCCAACCTCTATGATTTCTCCCTAGGAATCATGAGGCCAGCCTTGGATGGATCAAGGTTTAAAATGAAGCCGGTTAAGTTCCAGATGATTCAGATGGTTAGACAGTTTAGTGGAAGGTGTGGTGAGGATCTGCACGTCATCTCCGGAGTTTTATTGAAATCTGCAATAATTTTATGTTCCTAAACATCTTAGCTGAGGAAGTTCGACTAACGTTGTTCCCATTTTCGCTGTGCAACCAAGAAAGGAAATGAGCCTATTCTCTCAAACCAGGGGAGATAACATCCTGGGAACAAGTACTAGAAAAGTTCATGAAAAATTACTTCCCTCCTACCGAGAACGCAAGAAGGAGGAAGTTGATTATAAATTTTGAAGAAGATATTGACGAATCGCTCAGTGATGCCTGGGCGAGGTTTAAGAGATTAGTGCGAGATTGTCCGCACAATGGCTTACCTGATTGTCTCCAAATGGAAATCTTTTATCACGATTTGAACCTTGCATCGCAGACGGCTGCCAATGCGGCAACAGCTGGAGGTCTGCTTGACAAAACATATGATGAGGTTAAAAGTATTGTTGATCGCATATCAAGGAACCACGAAGATTGGAGGGAAAGCAATCAACGGCTTAAAATTCGAGAAGGTGACACAAACAACGGGGCCATAGCATCCCTACAAAGTCAAATGAATGTGATGATGAATCTGATACAGGGTATCACAATCACTAGTCCAGGAACGCAAAGAAGGAAGGTCAACGCAATCGAGTAGACAAGCACAAGTTGTGCTACTTGTGGAGATTTGCATCCGATGGAAGAATGTCCGAAGAATCCGTAATCTGTATACTTCGTAAGAACAATCCTTTCTCTAACACTTACAACCCCGGGTGGAGAAACCACCACAATTTCATGTGGAAAAACAACAGCAGAGTTGTCAACCGACGGCGCAAAAGGAAGGACTGCCAGGATTTTTTCCACGAACAAACGGTCAATCGCAAAATCAAGCCAGCAGCTCACAAGCACCGCCGTCTTCATCTCTGGAGAGCCTATTAAAGCAGTATATTGAGAAGAATAATCAGTACTCCAGAATCAGGTGACTTCAATCCATAATTGTTGGGATTGATGCCCTAAAGTCTCGTGTCCTGTAGTTTGTAAACAGTATGTACGAATGCTTGTGTTGTTAATATATGATATTTACTTTACATCTTGTATTTTGCTTATTTACTAGTTTTATTTGCTTTACCACAAACCAATAAACATAAAATCCCTGGTTATTTGGATGTGACTCAAACATCAATGTGGTGACATACAAGTGGATCTTGTCTTGAGTGATAACCAAAATGGTCTGTAGTATATGGATAAATGAGGGAAACCTTATCCTGGTAATGCTACGGATGCGGCCCGCTTTGTAGAATGGTCATAAGTGTTGTGACTTGTCACAAATGTTCTGATCCTGATTATTCTTGTTGGGGACATGTGAATGGTGGCATCCTATACAAAGAGTTTGTATAAGACCTGACCATGAAGTGTTAACGTCTCGTTATATAACACCGTTCATGACGGAGACTTCACTTCACTAAGATGACCATAGGTAACATGACCTCAATCCTGTGTGCGTTGGGAACTCCTGCCATTGAGGGTGGTTCTTTGATTTGTATGGGTGTGAGTGGCCAGGTCGCCGATTCAAACCTACCATTTTGGGGAGTCGTCTGATTTAGGAGTTGGAAACTCGGCTACACAAGATGGAATTCACTCCTTCCCCGAGGCAGAGGTAAGTAGATAGATGGCTCCCTTAAAGGCTGATTCCGGGGCTTGAACGATGTGGCACTACACACCTTCTCTTGTTTCGAGAGGTGTTCACACATGATTGGACTATGTTGTATTGTTCATTAGAGGAATCAGTGGTACTTAAGGAGTGAGATGTAACTATAGGGGCAAAACGGTAATTTGGCCCAGCTATACTTACGAGCATCTGTGAAGGGTCATCGTACTCATGATTGGTTATATCCGATGGATACATAAATATATATGTAGTAAGAAGAGTTCAACTGCTGGTCTTTAGTGGAATGCCTGACAGTTAACGGATGGTGGATCTCGTGGCTAAAGAGTTTAGTTGGCTACTTAGGTACCGTTGAAGCTTCGAGCCACAGGTCCATTAGGTCCCCTGAGTAGCTTGGATAAAGTCGAGAACCAGTATTTGGGTTAATTTGAAATGTTTAAATTGACAAGAGGAAGTTCGATTATATATGATATAATTGGACTGGTTAATTATATATGATATAATTGGCTAAATGTATGGGATACATTATTTTGGAGTAAATTAGATATATATATGATTTATATCAAGTAGAGGAGAAAATACTATAGTAGATATGTGATATCATACTATAGGATATAAATATAATATGATTATATTTATTTATTTATTAGTTAATTGATTAATTATATGATATCACGTTTGGATGTGGGTTAGTGGGCAGCATCGGTTATGGTAACCGTTGAGCTAAAATGAAAAAAGTTTTCATTTTTGAATCGTGCAATCGATAGTCCGTCATTTGGCAGAAAGTTTTCGTGAAGCGCACATTGGTAAAAGAAAATGATCGCTCAAGAGCCTATACGATAGTCGCTTCTCTGCCTAAACGATCATTCCACCTCGCGCTAAATGATCGCACACTCTCGCCTACATGATTGGATAGCTTATCTAAATGATCGTATAGTGTGCCGATTTAACTAAACAATCCTTTTCCTAAACGATTGTTCAGTAAATCTTACACGATCGTGTAGCTCCTCTATGCGATAAGCACTTTTCCTATGTGGTAGCGTTGTTTTCTCTCCCACTTGCTTAACGCCTACATGATTCGTTTTTCCTCTATCCTCTACCAAATTACCAATGCCCACCCTTTGGGTTTTCACTCCGAGAATACCCAAGGCTTATTAGTGGTGTGTCCTCCCCGTTGCGGTCATGAGTTCGTGTTGATCGTGCTGCTGCAGTCGATGTTTTCCGTTGGGCGTTGGTAGAACATTTGGATGGTCCACTACATTGGAGTTCCGGAGATTGAAGATAGTCTTCAACTGGTATGGAACTCTGTCTCCTTGTTATTTATCTTTGTTCGTAGAATGCCGTTAATTAAGTTTTGATTGCATAACTGTATGTGTTGAATGTATAATGTTATATTTCAGTCACGATGAGATCAGAGCGATCTGAACACACTCATGGAACTCTCGGTATGAGATCATTCAATTGGTATCAGAGCCAGGTTCTAATACTCCAATTTCGTTTGTTGCAACAAAATGAAATATACAGTCATGGTGGGTGCATTTCTATGCTGTTTAATTGTTAAATCTGCTATGGATGTGCCGGATTAATAGATGTGTTCGGGATGATTAGCCTCGTTTTATTTAGATCCTTGTAGATTTGTGGTTATTTGTAAAGGCTCCTGTGTTTTTGGGCATTAATCATCGTTATTGAGTCTATATTCAAAGTTTGTTTGAAGTTTTGAGTTGTTCGTCGAAGTTCTGGGCAAGCATTGCGGCTCTTCGAGGAAGGAGGCAATCTAGGGCTGATCGCATCGTGCAGAAGAAGTTCTACGCGATCGCTGTTCAACGCATCGTAAAGATGAAGGAGTACGTGATCACTGATGAATACATTGGTTAAATGATGGGGAATGCGATCAAGGGTTGGTCGTATCGGGTACGCAATCGCTGAGTATCGCATCGTGTAGACGATGATATGCTTGCGGATCACTTAATGCGCGAGCGCGCTAGACGATCATTTAGGTCAATAAGCTTTATCGCTTAGTCACTGACTAAACAATTGCTTAGTATCGCAAGGTAAATCGTTTACCTGGTTGCACGTATCGTGTTGATGATGAGACGCTCGTGTATCGTTTAAAGTGCGCGCGCACTAGATGATCGTTTAGGTCAGTAAGCTTCATCGCTTAGTAACTGACTAAAAGGTTGCATTGACATGCGCTACACCATCGCATGGAAGGTCAAGCTTCGCAGCCTCGCCATCGTCTCCGCGATCATTTACTTATGTTCCTATCGTCTAGTGCACGCTGAACAATCGTCTACCTACAAGAGTTTACTACACGATGATGACCTTCTGGCGGTTCAAGACCCGGTTCGCTTGTGATCCAGTTTGCTCGATGAAAAATGTAATAGATAAGGTTTTTCCATTTTGGTTTTTGTAAATGCTCATCCCGGTCCATTAATCCTTTGTTTATTACATGCGATGTATATATTTTTTTTATATGTCATATGGTATGTACATATAGTAAATCCCACCTTAGGTTATGCAATGGTCATGCATCATCTCTTTATTGTAATTGTTATAATTTAGAGAAACATAATTTTAATTATGTAAGAGCATGCTCATGCATCATATAATATAATAGTTATATTTATGCATGCATAAAAAGCAAAGACATGCATCATCTTCATATTATAAATGTTATAGTATAAGGGTGAATGGTAGCATGTTTGCTTGGTTGTTACGCATTATCTAAAAGTTATATATAGTAATTGTCGGACATTGCATGAAGCATGACACATAGGTTATTTTAAATGTTATAAACGCCTCGTTGTGCGCAATGGTTTTAGTTGTTTCTTTTTAAAAGTTAAAGAGAAATTAGAACTAAAAGAAATAAGAAAGACATGCATGCTCTCTTAGGTTTAATTCATGGTTTTAAAGTGTTTAAAACTTGGATCGCATAGACCTAAGATCACGGTTCTAATACGATTAGCAATCCTAAGACTTTAATCTTTTAAACAGTTTAATAGTATTAAATTGGCTAATAAAAGGTTAGAGTGTAGCAAATCTATCTATAAGGGACCTTTTGTCTAAGGTGGGTTTTGTCTAGGCTGGGGTATTTAAGTTGACGGAAACGTAACAACCCTACTTTGGAACTTACCTGGAAAGATGAATTAGATAGATTTGATGCATACATGCAAGTTAAGGGCAGTCCATTAAATTGTTTAAATGTGACTACTTGAACTTGTTCATATTTCATAGACAAACATTGTTTATGAGTAGAGTTTAAAAAGATGACTTAGACTAAAATCAGTAGCTGGATTGTTTAGGTTAATGAATCCCTAGGTAGAACATTCAGTGGGTGGTACTTAGGGCATGAGATGCTTCACTTAAACCTTTCACTTTTCTCCTAAATAGTCCACACTGTGAGATCTATCCTCGGCCTTGTGGCACCTTTGGCGTGCCCCCCAATGGATGGTGTTTGGGTAGGTCAATATCAAGATGGATGAAGAGAATATTCATAGTAAGTGGGAGTGGGAAGTGCGACAGTATATCCCTTGGTCTCCCTCGTTAGGTTGAATAAAATTACTGTGCATCGCCTCGAGGTACCCTGGGAGTGTCCCCCTAAAGAATGACAATTTTGCGCGTTTCTTTGTTTGATCTCCTATAAGAGGATAAGGTAACTTAGTCTCTTATCATAATTTGTCTTTTCGCTACGGTAAGAGCATTAGGGCGGGACTCTGGCATCGAAAGCGAGGGGTTACACTTACACGGAATAGTTAAAAGTTAACGACTCTAGACTGAAAAATGGTGGTTGTTAGGTTCAGTTCCAAGAGTTAGTTCTACCTAATGGTTGAGAATTTCTCATCCTAGCGAAGAGGCAACTGATCACCCCACCGGTGGCATTTTTCCTGCCTCACTGGGGCATCATTGCAAAATAGAAGTCTATAACTTAAAGTACCTGAAACTGTTTTGCAAAACTGATTGGTTTAAAAGTGGTTTAGAAAAATCTAATAAAGTTTTGTTCGTATTTTCAGCAACATTTCAAATGGCAACAGCCACGTTAGCTTTGTTAAGCGCCAAAAAACTTACTTGTGATAATTTCGCAATATGGAAACATATGATCACGTCAATCTTAATCATTGAGGGACCCATGTTCGCTCTCACAGAGGCTTGTCCTCCTATTCTAGCTCCAAATGCTGCTCGAAATGTTCGAAAGGCATACGGGTGATGGAGAAGGGCGAATGAGAAGGCCTGAGCCTACATCTTGGCAAGTCTTTCTGAAGTCTTGGCCAAGAAACATGAGCCTATGGTCTCAACGCATGAGATCATAGAGCCCTTGCGAAGGATGTTTGGACAACCGTCTGAACAACTTATGCATGAGGCTCTTAAATACATATTCAAGTCCAAAATGCAAGAAAGCACCTCTGTTTGTGAACATGTGCTAAACATGATGGTCTACTTTAATGTATCGGAGTTGAATGGGTCTACTATCGATGAGGGCAGCAAGGTTAGCATAATCCTGCATTCTTTGCTGGAGAGCTTTCTGCACCTTATTAGTAATGTGATTCTTAACAAAGTGAAGTATAACCTTACAACTCTCCTCAACAAGTTGCAGACATACTAATCTTTACTGAAAAGTAAGAAGAGGCAGAAGGGTGAGACAAATGTTGCTTTATCCTCTAGGACGTTCCATAGAGGTTCGACCTCAGGAACGAAGTCTACACCTTCTACTTCTAACTCTGAAAAGGGGAAGAAGAAGAAGGGTGGTAAGGGAAAAGGGAAGACACCTGCTAACCCACCGCTTGTCACCCCAAGGAGGCGTCCATAAGTTGTTAAAGGAAAGTGTTTCTACTCCAAGATGGTCATTGGAAGAGGAACTATCCTCGATATCTGAAAGAGAAGAAAGCAGCCAAGGCTAAGGCTAAGGCCAATAAAGGTAAATGTGATTTACTTATGCTTGAAACTTTTTTAGTGGAGAATGATGATTCTGCCTGGATAATTGATTCAGGCGCCACTAATCATGTTTGTCCTTATTTTCAGAGGATTAGATCTTGGCGATAGCTGAAGGTTGGTGAGATGACGATGCGAGTAGGCATCGGGCACGTCATCTCAGCTGTGGCAGTGGGAGGACTCAAGTTAGCTTTACAGAATAGGTTTCTTATTTTAATGATGTACATACTGTTCTTGAACTAAAAATGAACCTTATTTCTGTAAAGTGTTTATTGCAATGTAAATATACTATCTCTTTTGATGTGAATAAAACGTTTATTCATAAAGATGGTGTTTTTATTATCACAACAAATTTGGAATCGAATTTATATGTGCTAAGGCCATTAGCCATTAATTCCCTCCATAATACTTAAATGTTCAGAACTGCCGTAATTCAATCAAAACGTCGACGAATTTCTCCAAAAGAAAATGCCCAACTTTGGCATCTACGTTTAGGACACATCAATCTCAATGGGATTAAGAGACTGGTGAAGAATGGACTTCTAAGTGAGTTAAAAGAAAATTCTTTACCTATGTGCGAAGCTTGCCTTAAGGGTAAGATGACTAAACGACCTTTTACTGGAAAAGGTTATAGAGCCAAGGAGCCTCTTGAGTTAGTACATTCTGACCTTTGTGGTCTTATGAATGTGCGAGCCCGAGGTGGCTATGAGTATTTTATCAGTTTACTGATGATTACTTCAGGTAGGGGTATGTTTAACTTATGCAACGGAAGTTTGAATCCTTTGAAAAGTTCAAAGAGTTCAAGGCTAAAGTTGAAAACGCATTACATAGACGGATTAAAACACTTCGATCGGATCGAGGTGGAGAGTTTTTGGACTCGGCATTCCAGGACTATTTGATAGAACATGGAATCGTTTCCCAACTCTCAGCGTTGGGTACACCTCAGCAGAATGGTGTAGCGGAGAGGAGAAATAGGACCTTGTTAGACATGGTTCGCTCGAGGATGAGTTACACTTCTTTACCGGACTCGTTTTGGGGTTTCACAATGGAGACTACGGTGTACATAGTCAACTGTGTTCCCTCCAAGAGTGTTGCAAGAACACCTTTGTAGTTGTGGAATGGGCATAAAGCTAGTTTACGTCACTTCTGCATTTGGGGTTGCCCTGCACATGTGCTTGAGGCTAATCCTAAGAAGTTGCAACCACAGTCGAGGTTATGCCTTTTTGTAAGCTACCCCAAAGGTACACAAGGGGGTTATTTTTATGATCCGATGGAAAATAGGGTGTTTGTTTCAACAAACGCTACTTTCTTGGAGGAGGATCATATAAGGGAGCATAATCCACGAAGCAAAATCGTGTTGCGTGAGCTTTCCAATGAAACTACTAAAACTTCAACAAGAGTTGTTAAAGAGCCTGCTACACCAACAAGAGTTGTTGATGGGAGTTCATCCTATAGGTTAGTTCCACCTCAAGTATTGAGGGAACCTCAACGTAGTGGGAGAGTTACGAACCCATCCGTTCGCTATCTGGGTTTCATGGAAATCCTTGCTATGGTAGCAGATGGCAATGTTGAGGATTTGTTTTCTTATAAGAAGGCAATGAAGGATGTTGACTGAGATGAATGGGTAAAGGCCATGGATCTCGAGATGGAGTTGATATACTTCAACTCAGTATGGGATCTTGTAGGTTATAAATGGATCTACAAGTGCAAATGGGGTGCTGATGGGAAGGTACAGACCTTCAAGGCTCGACTTGTGGCAAAAGGGTTATACCAGGTAAAGGAGAAGTCGACTATAAGGAAACATTCTTGCCTTGTTGCCATATTAACGAGTTGATCCACTATCCTCCTGGTCCATTTGCAGCTCATTATAATTATGAGATCTGAAAAATAAACGTACAAGGACGACCTTTCTGAATGGAAATCTTGAAGGAGACACTTATATGGTGCACTTGTAGGGATTCATTAGCCTAAGGTCAAGAGCAATAAGGTTTGCAAACTGAAATTCGGTCCATTTATGAAACTGAAACAGGCATCTCGATCTTGGAACTACAGTTTGATTACTACAATCAAGTCGTACTGGCTTTGAACCAAAAATTGTTGTGAAACACTTGTGTTTAAAGAAGATCATCAACGCTTCGTAGTCTTTCTATAGAGTTGTATTAGACGATTATCCTACTCATGGGAATGGATTGTAGGTCTTACTGGTTGCCAATTAAGAACTAGCTTACTGACCCAATACCAAATGAAAGATTTTGGGAGAGCTCAGTTTGTTTTAGGTCTCAGATCTTTGGATCGTAAGAATAAAGTGCTAGCACAGTTTCAGGCACTCGTCATTGACAAGATGTTGCTCAAGTACTCGATGCAGGCACTCCAAGAGGGGTCACTAACCGTTCAGGTAATGGAAGTTCGCACTTTGCTAAGGAAAACTCAGTTGTCCTAAGGCGCCTCAAACCGAGGTCGAGAAAGTTAGTCTACAGGGCCATTTATAATTGTGTAACCTGTTCACAAAGGCTCTCACGGTATCAGTGTTATGAGGGTCATCTAGGGAGCATCGGTCTACAGAATCGCCCGCGGCTGACTAGGGTAAGTGGACAATTTTCTTGTCTGGGCTTTTTATGCCCTATGTTTATCTAGTTTTGTACCCAGGATTCATTGTAAATCCTCAGTTCGCTTTAGACAAGTTAGGAGCATGTGTAGGGTTATGCGGCATAAACCCAAGTTGTCTGTAGTGCCTTAGTTTACAACCAGTATGTATGTAATGACTTCGTCGTGATTGATTAAAAAGTATAATGATATTTAGCTTCAGCATCTGTGTATTTTGCTTTTCACCTTTACATAGAGGTATTTATTTTGTTTTACTCATCAAAACTATATAAACCCAATAAAATCCTAGTTATCTAGATGTGACTCATAAGCATCCAGTGAGTGTGGTGACGATACAAGTGGATATCATGTCTTGAGTAATAACCCAAAATGGTTTGTAGCATATGGATAAAGGTATGCGAGAAAATCCCATTAATGCCCCAGTGTGTCCAACGTCATACAGAACGCAACACCGTGTTATAGAGTAGATGGTTCCACAAGTGTTTGGTGACTTTTCACAGATGGATCTGATCTTGATTCATTCGTGTTTGGAATATTCGAGAGTCAAGGGCGGGGGCATCCTATATAAAGAAGTTTGTAACAAGACCTACTACGAAGTGTTAAGCGTATCGTTATATGAACACCGTTCTATGACAGAGACTTCATCTTCACTAAGATGACACATAGGTACACATGAAACCTCAATCTGAATGAAGTTGGGAACTCTCGAATTACCAAGTGAGGGAGGTCCATTGATTGTGTAAATGGGTCTGAGGTGGCTAGGTCGCCGATTCAAACCTACCATTTTGGGACTCGTCTGATTTAGGAGCTGTGAACTCGGCTACATAAGATGAAATTCACTCCTTCCCTAAGGCAGAGGTAAGTAGATAGATGGCTCTCTTAAGGGCTGATTTCGGGGCTTGAACGATGTGGCGCCACACACCTTCTCTTGGCCGAGAGGTGTTCACACATAGTTGGACTATGTTGTATTGTTCATTAGAGGAATTAGTGGTACTTAAGAAGTGATATGTAACTATAGAGGCAAAATGGTAATTTGGCCCAACTGTACTTAGAGCATCTGTGAAGGGTCATCGTACCCATTCGCTATCTGGGTTTCACTGAAGAATATCTGTGGTAAAAAGAGTTCAGCTGTTGGTCTTCATTGGAATGCCTAACAATTAACGGATGGTGGATCTCGTGGTTAAAGAGTTTAGTCAGCAATTCACGTACCATTGAAGCTTCGAGCCACAAGTTCATTAGGTCCCCTGGGTAGCTTGGATAAAGTCGAGAACCAGTATTTGGGTTGATTTTAAATGTTGGTGAAAGAAAACGATCGCTCGAGAGCCTATACGATAGTCGCTTCTCCGCCTAAACGATCGTCCACCTCGCGCTAAACGATCACACACTCTCGCCTACAAGATCAGATAGCTTATATAAACGATCGTATAGTGAGTCGATTTAACTAAACGATCGTATACCTTTTCCTAAAAACCATCATTCAGTAAATCCTACACGATCGTGTAGCTTCTCTATGCGATAAACACTTCTGCTATGTGATAGCATTGTTTTCTCTCCCACTTGCTTATCGCCTACACGATTCGTTTTTCCTCCGCCCTCTACCAAATTCACCAAAGCCCACCCTTTGGGTTTTCACTCCGAGAATACCCGGGGCTCATTAGTGGTGTCCTCCCCGTTGCGGTCGTGATTTCGCATTGATCGCGCTGCTGCAGTCGACATTTTCCACTGGGCGTTGGCAGAACATTTGAAGGGTCCGCTGCGTTGGAGTTCCGAAGATTGAAAATAGTCTACAACTGGTATGAAACTCTGTCTCCTTGTTATTTATCTTTGTTCGTAGCATGTCGTTAATTAAGTTTTGATTGCATAACAGTATGTGTTAAATGTATAATGTTATATTTTGGTCGCAGTGAGATCGGAACGATCTGAACGTGCTCATGGAACTCTTGGTATGAGATCCTTCAAATCTCGAAATTCAAATAGGACAGATTGCGAGCGAACTTAAAAGTAGACTGCAAGGGGCGTTGCCAAGTTCAACTGAGCTCCCTCGCAACTCGGGGAATATAGGAAAGGAGTAATATCAAGTTGTGACTTTGCAAAGTGGAAAAACAATAGCGGAAGAAAAGGTAGAGCCAAGTAGGACTGCTCCAGTTGCTATGGAATCCAGGACTCCGTTGACGCAAGATGAACCAGAAGAAAATGAAATGATGGAACCAGAAGTTGGGTCCACTTCTAAACCTATGGATTAGGGAACCGTGAAGGTACAACTACCACCATTTCCCCAAAGACTTATGAAAAATCAAAATGATGAAGTGCAGTATCCTCGCTTCATTGACATGTTAAAATAACTGCACATCAACATCCCTTTCACTGAACCGATTGAAGAAATTCCGAAATATGCTAAGTTTTTTAAGGACATGGTGACAAAGAAGAGGAGCACAGGAAAGTTCGCAATGGTGGCGTTAATGAAAAAGTCAAACACCATAACTCCACCAAAAATTCGCGACCCTGGAAGTTTCACGATACCTTGCTCAATTGGCGGGATATATATCGGTCAAGCGCTTTACGACCTTGGGGCCAATATAAACCTACTGCCTCTATCAATTTTCAAACAATTAAATGTGGGGCAACTAACGCCCACAACGGTGACTCTCCAGTTGGCGGACAAGTCCCTAGTTCATCCAGAGGGGAAGGTGAAGGATGTCCTGGTCCCAATTGACAAATTTATTTTACCGGTAGACTTCATCATTCAAGACTACGAAGTGGACAAGGATGTACCCATCATATTGGGAAGACTATTTTTATTGACTGGTCATGCTCAAATTGATAAGTACAAGGGAGAGATCATGTTAAGTGTGAATGGGAATAAGCTTAGGTTTGACATTATTAAAGCCATGAAGTATTCGGAAGATGAAGACCTGTCCGATTCTGACAATGAACCTAGTTGTAATGAAGAAGAGTTCGAAGATGAAGATGGAAGAGAGGATGCAACCGTATCCATAGTAACCTGCAATGTGATCATGGAAACAACAACCAAAGAAGAAAAATTGACGTTGAATGAAGAGAGAAAAGCACAACAACCATCCTTGGAACAACCCCCGATCGTGGAATTAAAACCCTTGCCAAGCCATCTGAAGTATGTTTTCTTGGGGCAAAATGAAACTCTGCCAGTGATAATTTCCTCTGCGCTTCAAGAAGAACAAGAAAATGTGCTACTTAGCATCCTGAAGAAGTACATAAAAGCAATAGAGTGGATGCTAGCAAACATAAGAGGAATCAGCCCCGCATATTGCATGCACAGGATACGTCTCGAATAAAACCAAAGAGGGTCTATCGAACCTTAACGTAGACTAAGCCTTGCGATAAAGAGGTTGTGAAAAAGGAGATAATCAAATTATTGGACGCAAGCATTATATATCCAATCGTCGATAGCACGTGGGTCATCGCCATGCAATGTGTGCCCAAAAAGGGAGAAATGACGGTGGTCCCAAATGTAAACAATGAATTAATACCAATGAGGACTGTCACTGGCTGGCGAATTTGCATGGACTACCACAAACTCAATGCGTTGATCAAGAAGGATCATTTCCCCTTGCCTTTTATTGACCAGATGCTAGATTGCCTAGCAGGAAATGATTACTTCTGTTTTCTGGACGGATATGCGGGCTACAACCAAATAATGATTGCTCCTGAAGACCAAGAGAAAACCACATTCACCTGCCCCTACGGAACGTTTGCTTTTCGCCGCATGCCATTTGGATTATGCAATGCACCAAGCTTGTTCCAGAGGTGCATGATGGCCATCTTCTCTGAGTATCTTGAAGATTCAATGGAAATTTTTATGGACGACTTCTCAGTTTACGGGCAAACGTATGAAGCCTGTCTGAACAATTTGGAGAAGATACTAAGGAGATGTGAAGAGACAAACCTTTTGCTGAACTGGGAGAAGTGCCAATTCATGATGAATGAAGGTATTGTGCTCGGGCACAAAGTCTCCAAGGAAGGGCTGAAGATGGATAAGGCGAAGATTGAGGCCATTGAAAAGCTTCCACCTCTAGCAAATGTGAAGGCTGTCAGGAGTTTCCTGGGACATGCAGGATTTTATCGTTGTTTTGTGAAGGATTTTTTGAAGATTGTTCGACCATTGAATGCGTTGCTGGAGGCCGATAGAACATTTGACTTTGATACACAATGCCTCAGCGCATTCAAGATACTAAAGAATGCATTGATAACCGCACCTGTGTTGATCGCACCTGATGGGGGTTATGCGAGTATATGTCAGCACCATATTAACACCCCATCACATATGCGAGTATAACCTTGAACCCTGCCCAAACGAATTACACTGCCATTGAAAAAGAACTTCTTGCGGTGATCTTTGTGCTGGAAAAATTTAGAGCTTACTTGTTGGGATCTAAAGTGATCGTTCACACCGACCACTTGACAATTAAATATTTAATGACTCAGAAAGATGCGAAGCTGAGGTTAATTCGATAGGTTCTCCTCCTCCAACAATTCAACATGGAAATCATTGATCACAAGGGGACGGAGAACTAGGTTGTGGACCACCTATCAAGATTAGAAAATCTGGAAGTCGACCGCAACCAGTCGAAGGTGAACGCAACCTTCCCAGATGAGTAGCTGCTCAAAATTGAAGATTTACCATGGCTTGTAGATGTGGTCAATTATCTTGTCTGTGAACAATTTTCGAAGAATTACACAGCCTATCAAAAGAGGCGTCTTATACACGAATACAAATCCTATTATTGGGACGAGCCAAATCTTTACAAGAGGGGGTCAGACCAGATCTTGCGTCTATGTGTACCAGAGGTTACTCACCAGCATATACTATCCCAATGCCATGACTCACCGTATGGTTGACACTTTGGTGGTCAACGTACAACAGCAAAAGTGTTACAAATTGGATAATTTTGGCCGACTCTATTTAAGGATGCGAGAGACTATTCCATGAGATGTGACAGATGCCAATGCACAGGAAACATTTCATGGAAGAATGTGATGCCAATGAATATTATCTTAGAATTGAAGCTATTCGACGTATGGGGCATAGACTTCAGAAGGCCATTTCCACCATCAAATGGTCACAATTACATTCTGTTGGTCGTCGATTATGTTTCCAAATGGGTTGAAGTGGTATCGTGCATCGCAAGCGATGCGATGATAGTCTCCAAATTCCTGCAAAGAAATATCTTCACTCGTTTTGGCACCCCACGTGCCATAATAAGTTATGAGGCTCCCACTTTGTCAATAGCGTCATCAACAAATTGCTGCTTAAATGTAATATCCTCCATAAGGTCGCCACCGCATACCATCCACAGACAAACGACCAAGCCGAGGTATCCAATAGGGAAATCAAAATGATCCTAGAGAAGGTGGTGAATCCTTCACGCAAAGATTGGGCCATGAGGCTGGACGATGCCTTGTGGGCATACAAGACCGCCTATAAAACACCTATATGCATGTCCCCGTATGTGCTGGTGTTTGGGAAGACATGCCACTTATTGCTTGAATTGGAGCACAAAGCACTATAGGTAGTGAAGAAGCTCAATTTTGATTTAAAGACTGCAGGGGAAGTAAGAAAGCTTAAGTTGCTCGAGCTAGACGAATGAAGAATTAAAGCATATGAAAATGCCAAGATCTACAAGGAATGCACAAAACGCTGGCATGACAAACGACTATGCGAAAAGAATCTCCTGGTTGGACAGAAGGTCTTGTTATACAATTCTCGGCTACAACTTTTTCTCGAAAAATTAAAGTCACATTGGTCTGGACCATTTATAATCAAAGAGGTATTCCCGCATGGGGCATTTGAGCTAACTAATGAGGATGGGACCAACGCATTCAAAGTTAATGGGAAAAGAGTCAAAATATATCACGGAGGAGACTTGCATCGCGAGAAAATCTCCGTGGACCTGAGGAATTCCTGACTGAAAAAGAAATGAGTAGTCCCTGCAATAATATACGATACAAACTCATTAGGGACACAATTTTTTTGAACTATTCTTTTTATATTTGTATTTCATGAATTTACTCTACCCTTTTTTTCGTACAAACACCACTTCTCAACTAAAAAAAAATGATCAACTATGTCTTTCATATTTTTGACCCTCTTAATTTTTTAGCAATGATCATCGTAAATGATTGTTGTGGAGCTACGTGATAACCGAAACACGCGACCAGTTTGTTCAGCCCATCGCAATCAAGGAATCAACCGCCGCAAAGAAGGATGTGATCATAAATGATGTGGGCAACAGAGCAAATTTGGGGGTTGTATCTCTCTTTGACTCTTTTATTTTGAATTTTGCACTCTCGCATCTCATTTTAATATTGATAGTATTATCACCGCATCCTCTTTCGTTGGCGCAATCATTGAAGAATTGATTACTTAAGTTAGTCACTGCATTTTCTATGATTTCAATGATGAAACACATGCCTCTATTTCTCATCGCATGTACTAGAATCAACTTAATTTTAGGATAGTCAATACATGAAACATTTCTAGAAGTTAGTGGTCCACCAACTTTCTTTCAAACTAATTTTTACGAAAATTCCTAAGAGCATCGCATGAATCATTTAAGTCTATCAACAATGAGGACATTGTTGCATTTAAATTTGGGGGTGACAATATTTTCAACCTTGCTACTTTTAGACAATTCAAAAAAAAAAAAATCATAATGTTGAGATCAGATCCTACTCGTAGTTGGATGTCCGCATGACACCCGTCGGGGCAAGCCAAAACGAAGGTAGGATTCATGATCAATGCATAAATCAAGTGATCGCAACTCCGTTGCCAAATGGGCATGAGTTTAGACTGAGAAAGAGCGCTTTGCTCATAGTTGGATGCTCGCATGACACCCGTGAGGGCAAGCCAAAACGAAGGCTAGGCACTTGGATCAGCGCAAGGTTATAAAAATAATATCTAAACCGTGCAAGGATAAAAATCATTTGGAAACACCCCGGTTGAAAAAAATAAGTTTTGAAATAATTTATGCGATATTTCAGGAAGAGACCATGATAGAAATTCTTTTTGAAGGTTAAACTTGCGGTCCCAAAGTACTAGAAATATTTCAGGAAGAGACCATGATAGAAATTAAGAAGAGTTTGGTTAATTAGATTTGAATAAGGCACCAAGAAATCTAGGTAAGGAAAAGGTGGTTGACTCTCTAAAGAAAATCTTTAGTTTATGCTTGAGAACAAGCATTGTTTTAAATTTGGGGGTGTAATAACGGGCAGAAATGCACGTTATTACAGCGCAAATAAGTAAAATAATGAGGGAATGCGACGATAAAAATATACAAAATCATGTCCAAAAGCGTTAAACTACGAATATTGCGATCGCATGCGGCCATCGCATAAAAGTAGCTAATTTACTAATTTTGTGCAGGAAAAATGTGTTGGCACAAGATAAATTGCGATCAAGGAAATTCGGCGTCCGCACACAGCGTAAGATTGCGACCAAAAAGTCATGCGATCGTATGCGTTCGCGAGAAGTTGCTCAAGAAGGTGGCTACATAAAGATGGCACATCAAGGTGAAAGCTGAATAAATCGTGATGGGAAGGAAAGTTGATGATGGCCGAATCCGAATTTATTTGACAAGCCGTTAACAACACATTATAGCAAGTACACTCAACTTTTCGGTGACCATTAATCGGCGCATCAGACAGAAGATTTAATGACCGCTCATCATTGCAATCATTAGAAGGAAGGCCACCACCGATAGAGAGTTTGCCACATATATAGAAGATAGTTCATATACAAAGTAGATAACTATTAGTTTGTAGTTGTTCTTATACTTAAAAGGCGGAGGCGAGCGAAGAGAAGAAGTTACTGAGAGGACATTCCTGGACAGCTCAAAAGATTGTCGGGAAGAGCTAAAGAAGGAGAGAGGGCCGACATTTGCAAAAGCAAAGGTATTCTTTTGGGTAGAGTAGAGTAAAAAGATAGTGTAAAAGCCACGAGAAGCAAGACATTGCTACCAGGCTTCTTATCCCTACTTTCCATTATTGTTTTGTATTTTGCACTTTATTTATAGAAAATGGAATTTTCATCTCAACATCTGCTCAATCTCTCCACATTTCGTATGAGTAGCTAAATTTCCGAATAGGTTGAGAAGTACTTAGCTAGCATGACCTAAGATCTTCACTTTATGCGATCATCTCATCTTATGTATGCAACGGATACTTGAGAGAGTAGTCTAAAGAATGAATCTAGACTTGAGAGAGTCAGATTAGAATCTAGGCTTGAGAGAGTCAGATTAGAACCACATAAGCAAGAGATAGAGACTTAGAGATAAGCTCTGTTTGTTATTACGCATCGCATGCACCCTAGAAATAGGATATGATAGTATGCAGTCACCTTGTGTATGTGTGCATCATTCATCATCACATAGAAAAAAGTAGAAGTTTAGAGATAAGTCCTATCAACATTATCGTATACATCACATGCGTCCTAGAAATAAGAACTATGGCATTTGTATTGAGAGATGACATGTTTTTGTGTGTGTGTAGCATGATCATATAACTTGAACGCAATCTTAGGAAGTGTTAGCTAAATCCCTTCTCAACCCATTCATCGTATACTCATTGTATTCTCGATTTCATCAATCTTTACTCGCATCCACCGCATAGGATTTATACTTAAAACAACACACCAACCAACTTATTTGCTTTTGTCACCATAAAGGAATCAAAATTTACCATCGCATTTTAACTTATTGTACAGGGCATCACAATCACTAGCCCTGGAACGCAAAGAGGGCAGGTCAACGCAATCGAGCAGACAAGCATAAGTTATGCTACTTGTGGAGATTTTCATTCGATGGAAGAATGTTCGAAGAACCCGCAATCTGTATACTTCGTAAAGAACAATCCTTTCTCTAACACTTACAACCCCGGGTGAAGAAACCACCCCACTTTCACATGGAAAAATCAACAATTGAGTTATCAACCAATGGTGCAAAAGGAAGGGCCGCCAGGATTTTTCCCGCAAACAAACGATCAATTGCAAAATCAAGCCAACAACTCACAAGCGCTGCCGTCTTCATCTCTGGAGAGCCCACTAAAGCAGTATATTGAGAAGAATGAATCCGTACCAGAATCAGGCGATTTCAATCCACAATCTCGAAATTCAAATAGGACAGATTGCGGGCGAGCTGAAAAGTAGACCGCAAGGGGCGTCGCCGAGTTCAACTGAGCTCCCTTGCAACCCAGGGAATATAGGAAAGGAGCAATGTCAAGTTATGACTTTGTGAAGTAGAAAAACAATAACGGAAGAAAAGACAGAGCCAAGTAGGATTGCTCCAATTGCAATGGAATCAAAAACCCCGTTGACACAGGATGAACCAGAAGAAAATGAGATGATGGAACCGAAAGTTGCATCCACTTCTAAGCCTATGGAACAGGGAACCGTGAAGGTACAACTACCACCATTCCCCCAAAGACTTAAGAAAAAGCAAAATGATGAAGTGCAGTATCATAACTTCATGGACCGATGAGCTTCAAGCTACAGGTCCATAAGAGTTTAGTCAGTTATTCACGTACCGTTGAAGCTTCAAGCTACAGGTCCATAAAGTCCCCTTGGTAGCTCAATGGATTCACGTTGAGAATTAGTTTTTGGGTTAGTTTGAAGTGTTCCAATTAACAAGAGGGAATTTGATTATATATGATATAATTAAATTGATTCAATTATATGTGATATAATTGATTTGATGTATTAGATACATTAATTGGAGGAATTAATATAAATATGATTTATATTAAATGTCATTAAGGAGAAAAAACTATGGTTTAAATATTACATATNAAAAAACTATGGTTTAAATATTACATATGATGTGATATTAAAACTATAGATTATAAATATAATATGATATATTAATTATTATATTTATTTATAATTAAAACAATTATAAGATAATTGTTTGTTTGGTTATTATTTTCTTCTTTAACCGTGAATAGTGGGAAGTTACTATCAGTTTTAATAACTGAAGAATACAAGTGAAAATGGTTTTCATTTTTTTATGATCGCATAACATTCGATCTAGTTGAAAAAAAAGCTATATGATAACCTTTGAGAGAGTGACGATAAGACATCGAGTTTACTAGACAACAACTTCTCGTTTGCTAGACGAACGAGTACCCAGTCTATACGATAAACTTAGTCATTCTCCCACTTACTCGATCGTTTACTTGATCGTTTAATTCCTCCTTCCCTTTACCAAATCCACATAGAGCCCACACCTCCTAGATTCTCACACTAAGAATACCAAGGTAGCCTCTTGGTAATATCGAGTGTTTCTGTTCGAGGGTTGAGGATCGAGTATCACTCGATTGTGTTTGAGGATCGGATAGTTCGTGATTTACACTGGTTGTGCTTTTGATCGAGTTTGCGTGGACGCATGACTAGTGTTGATTGGGGAAATACGCGAAAAATAGTTCTTCAAAGGTATACCACTCGATCCTAATTGGTTTTAACTTAAAAGCATGCTGTAATTTACTTGATGATGCATAACTGTTGTAGTTTGTTTGTAAATGTATTGTTTTTTCACAATGGGTTTGAAACATCTTGCTTCCACTCAACGGTTCTCTTGTTTAAGAGTTCCTTCAACTGGTATCAGAGCTAGGTTGTTGTGATATTCCATATTCATTGATGTATTGAATTGCATTTACATTCTTGGTGGATTTTTAAGCATATCTACATTGCGTTTAAGTGTTAGATGTTTTTGTGGATGTGAATTAATGGATATTTCTAGGATGATTGCCTCTGTTTACTGCTTTTTTTACATTTTAAAGTTAATTTGTAAGGGCCCCTATGTTTTTGGGCATACTAACTTGCTATCGAGTTTGTTTTCAAAGTGTTTGAGTATGTAAGAGTCGTTCATGATGAAGCTTCAAGGCATGGATATGCAGTTTACTTCGAGGAAGAAGACCAAGAATTGGTCAAATCGTGTAGCCTAGGCTAAACGATCATTTAGATTTGGCTAGTTGATCGTGTAGAAAAGTTCTACTTGCTTGTGTAGCATTTGCTAAACAATCATATGGATGATGCTACACGATCGAGTAAAGAGTTTACTCGATCGTATTGCATTGGCTACTCGATCGTGTAAGCGATGGGGGTAAACGATCGCTGAGTATGGGATACTCATTGCATGGTAGGTGCGCACACTAAACGATTGAGTAGGCCAACATGCTCATCTCATAGTCACTAGCTACTCAATCACTCGGTAAGTGTTACTCGATGCTTGCTCCTCGATCATTTAGACGGTCATGCTTCATTGCATAGTTGTCGTCTACTCGATCGTTCAGGCAGGTGTTATACTCGGTGCGCTGCATGATCGAGTGGCCTTCATGCTTCATCACCTAGTCAAAGGCACTCGTCCATGCTACACGATCGTGGTTACTCGACAATCATAAGGAAAAACTACACGATCAGGGAGTGAGATTTCGCCCAAGCGGTTCAAGACATGGTTCACTTGTTTGAATCGGTTGACTTGATGGTGTATGTAATAATTAGTTTTAATTTCCGATTTTATGAGGCTAATCATCCTAATCCATTACTTTTAATTAATATACATGTGATGTATGTTTAAATTCCACCATAGGTTATGCATTTATTCATGCATCATTTATATATTATAAGAGTTATAATATAGTAGTTTGCATTATTAAATTACATTAAAGCATACTCATGCATCATATAATATAAGAGTTATAATATATGCATGCATTAAACATATCCATGCATCATCTTTGTATTATAAGTGTTATAGTATAAGGGTGTATGGAAGCATGTTTGCTTGGTTCATTACTTGTGTATATAAGTTATATATAGTAATGAATGAATATTGCATGAAGCATGATACTTAGGTCAATTTATAAGAGTTTTAAATACCTAGTCTAGCTTAGTAATGTGGATGGTTTTAGTTGTTTCCTTTTATAAGAGTTATAATGGAAATTAGAACTAAAATCAATAAGAAAGACATGCGTACACACTTAAGAGGCCGTTTGGTTGGAGGGAAAAGAGGGTGGGAATGGGAATGGGTTTAAAAAACCCATGTTTGGTTGGGGGGATTTGTTTATTTATCTTTGAAAAGGTAATTCGTAGATATCTTTTACCCACACAAATAAAGGAATTGCATACCCATTGAGAAGTGTGGGTTTTCATTTCTTCTTCCGCTTCCTACCACGATTTTCCTTCCTTCCAGCCGTGAAATCATATAGCATTTTTTTACTCAGTGATCGTGTAGCATTTGGTAAGTGATCGTGTAGTATTTGGTAGGCGATCGTATAGCATTTGATAGGCGATCGTATAGCATTTGGTAGGCAATCGTATAATATTTTGTAGGTGATCGTATAACATTTTGTTACTCAACGATTGTGTATCATTTGGTAAACGATCATGTAGCATTTGGTAAGCGATCGTGTAGCATTTGGTAGGCGATCGTATAGCATTGGGTAGGCGATGTACAACATTTTGTTACTCAGCGATCTGTAGCATTTGGTAAGCGATCGTGTAACATTTGGTAAGCGATCGTATAGCATTGGGTAGGTGATCGTATAGCATTGGGTNATTGAGAAGTGTGGGTTTTCATTTCTTCTTCCACTTCCTACCACGATTTTCCTTCCTTCCAGCCGTGAAATCGTATAGCATTTTGTTACTCAGCGTTGTGTAGCAGAGCTAAGTGATCGTGTAGCATTTGGTAGGCGATCGTATAGCATTGGGTAGGGGATCGTATAGCATTTCATTATTCAGCGATCGTGGATCAGAGCTAAGCGATTGTGTAGCCGAACTAAGCAATCGTGTAGCATTTAGTAAGCGATCGTATAGCATTTGGTAGGCGATTGTATAACATTTTGTTACTCAACGATTGTGTAGCAGAGCTAAGCGATTGTGTAGCCAAGCTCAGTGATCGTGTAGCATTTGGTAAGCGATCGTATAACATTTGGTAGGCGATCATATAGCATTGGGTAGGCGATCATATAGCATTTTGTTACTCAGTGATCGTGTAGATAATTTAAGCGATTGTATAATATTTTGTAAATGATTGTGTAGCAGAGCTTAGCGATCGTGTAAATAATTTAAGTGATTGTATTGTTATGAAATCAACAATTAAAGAACACAAAAAAGGGAACGTGGAGATAGAGAAGATTGACACACAGATATACGTGGTTGTGTGTTAGCTACGTCCACGGGCAGAGGGAGAACAATATTATTAGAGAGAATATTTTCAAATTACATCATAACAGTGCCTTTAGGGTTGGAGAGTTTATATAGCACACTACTCTAAACCCTAGGGTCATAATCGTAAATAACTATAAATAAATAAATATGTTGAATATGAATTCTGAATAGGTTTCAACAAATGTCCCCGTACTTGGTTGTTCGAAGTGCCAACAAACAGATTCAAGGCATTTCAACAAATGCTTGATAGGGACAAGACCTTCAAACTATCTCCACAATGGTATGATATTGTCCACTTTGGGCATAAACCCCCATGGCTTTATTTTTGGTTTCACCCCAAAAGGTCTTATACCAATGGAGATAGTCATTCTCACTTATATACCAATGATCCTCCTCTTATCTAACCAATGTGGGACTTTGGTCGCATTCCCAACACGTATAGTATTTTGTAAACGATCGTTTGGACTTGTTTTCACAAACTCATTTTTTTTAATTCCCACATACTATTCCCATACATACTATTCCTAGACATTGTTTTCCCATGCACAACCAAACATAGTCATCCTTGATTCCTAGACATCCTTAATTCCTGGGTATTGAGAAAACCTCAATCCAAACAGTTCCTTAGGCTTAAATCATATTTTAAAAGAGTTTTAAAATTTAATTGAGATAGACCTAAGATCACAGTTCTAATGAGATTAGAAACCTAAGTTTAATCTTTTAATCAGTTTAATAGAATTAAATTGACTAATAAAAGATTAATATGTACTAAATCTATCTATAAGGGACCTTTTGTCTAAGGTAACTTCTGTCTAGTTTAGGGTATTTAAGCTGATGGAAGTGAAATACCCTTACTTGGGAACCTACCTGGAAAGGTGAATTAGATAGATTTGTTTCATGCATGCAAATTTGATGATAGTCTGTTAAAGTGTTTAATGAGACTTGATTCGAACTTGTTTAATTATTAAAAGTAATGGTTGTTTTTTAGCAAATTAAACTCACACTTAGATAAAATCAGTAGCCAGATTGTCTAAGTTAATGAATCCCTAGATAGAATATTCAGTGGGAGATACCTGGGGTATATAATACTTCACTTAAACCTTTACACATTTCTCCCTAAAGTTCACATCGTGAGATCTATCCACGGCCTTGAGGCACCCTGGGAGTATCCCCCTAAAGGATGGTGTTTGGGTAGGTCAATACCAAGGTGAATGGAGAGAATGTTCATAGTAAGTGGGAGCGGGATGTGTGACAATAGATCCCACATTCTCTCTCATTAGGTTAGATAACATTTTGTGCATCGTCTCGAGGCACATTGGGAGTGTCCCTCTAAAGGATGGTAGTTTTACACAACTCTTTATCTGATCTCCTGAAAAGGATAGGGTTGCCTTATTCTCTTGTCCTAATCTGTTTTATCCTTATGGTGGATGCATTAGAGTGGGACTATAGGGCTTAAAATGAGGGGTTACACTTACACGGGATTGTTAAAGATTAACAAATTTTGGATCGAAAAATGGTGACTGTTAAGAGTCAGTTACAAGAGTTGTTTCTGTCTAATGGTTAAGAATGTCTCATCCTAGTGAAAGGGCACCTAATCACCCCACCGATGACTTTTATCTTGCCTCTCTAAGGCATCATTGCAAAATAGATGTCTTTTCACTTAGGGTACATTAGAACTATTTTGCTAAAACCTAAAATTGGTGTTAAAAGTGGTAATGCAAATAGACTTATTAAGTTTGTTCATGTTTTTCAGCAAATTTAAAAATAGCAACCACCACTTTAGCTCTATTATCTACCGATAAACTGACTGGCGAAAACTACGCTAGTTGGAAAAACACGATTAATACCATACTAATCATCGATGACTTCTGGTTCGTCCTTACGGAGGAATGTTCTGCTATTCTAACTCAAACTGCCGCTCGAAGTGTTTGAGAGGCATATGAGAAATGGAAACAAGCGAACGAGAAGGCCTGAGCTTACATCTTGGCCAGTTTGAATGATGTCTTGGCCAAAAAGCAAGAGGCAGTCTCTACTTGTGAGATCATGGAGTCCTTGAGGGGAATGTTTAGACAATCGTGCAGGCAGCTCAAGCATGAAGCTCTCAAATGCATCTTCAACTCCAAAATGGAGGAGAGTACATCTGTTTGAGAACATGTTCTGAACATGATGGTCCACTTTAATTTGGCAGAGATGAATGGGGCTCGCATTGATAAGGGCAGCCAGGTTAGCTTTATTATGCACACGTTGCCAGAAAACTTCCTACACTTTGTCAGCAACGCTATTCTGAACAAAGTTGATTACACTCTTACAACTCTCTTCAGCGAGTTGTAGACATTCCAATCCTTGTTGAAAAGAAAGGAGAAGAAGGTTGGTTATGCAAATGTTGCTTCATCATCTAAGAAGTTTCATCGGGATTCGACCTCAATAAATAAGTCGCACTTCTACTTCCAACACTAACAAGTGGAAGAAGAAGAATGGTAGTAAGGGGATGGGGAAGGCACCGACTAACCCACAACTTGTCGTACAACGAGGTAGGTAACTAGCGCCGGTTGAAAAAGGAAAATGTTTCCATTGCAACCAAGATGGGCACTAGAAGCAAAACTGTCCACACTAGTTAAAGGAGAAGAAGAAGGCTAAGGCCAAAAACAAGGTAAATGTGATTTATTGGTTTTGGAAACTTGTTTAATGGAAAATGATGATTCTGCCTGGGTTATAGATTCTAGGGCCACTAATCATGTTTGTTCTTTTTTCCAGGGGATTAGATCCTAACGGTAGTTTGAGGTTGGTGAGATGACGATGCGAGTAGGCACCAGGCACGTCGTCTCAACTGTGGTAGTGGGAGGCCTTCAGTTGACTTTACATAATAGATTTTTCATTTTACATGATGTTTATGTAGTTCCCGAGTTAAAGATGAACTTAATTTTTGTAAAGTGCTTGATTGAATGTAAATTGCTTGATTGAATGTAAATATACTCTCAACTTTTTGGTGAATAAAGTATTTATTCTGAAAGATACTGTTGAGATATTTTCACTAAACTGGAAAACAATTTGTATGTGCTAAAACTGTTATCAACAAATTCCCTCCATACCATAGAGATGTTTAAAACTAATGTAACTCAAAATAAACGATTTAAAGTTTCTTCTAAGGAAAATGGCCAACTTTGGCACCTTCGATTAGGGCACAACAATTTTAATAGGATTGAGAGGTTGGTGAAGAATAGACTTCTAAACGAGTTAAAGGAAAATTCTTTACCCGTGTGCGATTCATGTCTTAAAGGCAAGATGACTAAAAGATCTTTTACTGGAGAAGATTATCGAGCCAAAGAGCCTCTAGAGTTAGTGCATTCAGACCTTTGTGGTCCGATGAATGTGCGAGCCAAGGGAGGCTACGAGTATTTCATTACTTTTACTGATGATTATTCAAGGTATGGATATGTTTATTTAATTCAACATAATTCAGAATCCTTTGAAAAGTTCAAAGAGTTCAAAGCCGAAGTTGAAAACACCTTAGATAAACAGATTAAAACACTTTGATCTGATCGGGGTGGAGAGCTTTTGGATTCGTAGTTCCAGAACTATATCATAGAACATGAAATCGTTTCCCAACTCTCCGCACTTGGTACGCCTCAGCAGAATGGTGTATTAGAGAGGAGAAATAGAACCCTATTGGACATGGTACAATCTATGATGAGTTACGCTTCCTTACTGAACTCATTTTGGGGTTTTGCAGTAGAGACTGCAGCTTATATCCTCAATTGTGTTCCTTCCAAGAGTGTTGACAAAACAACTTTGGAGTTGTGGAACGGGCATAATGCTAGTGTGCGTCACTTCCACATCTAGGGTTGCCAAGCCCATGGGCTTGAGGCTAATCCTAAGGAACTGAGACCATGTTCGGGGTTATGCCTATTTGTAGACTACCCCAAAGGGACACGAGGGGGTTATTTTTATGATCCTAAGGAAAATAAGGTGTTTGTATCGATAAATGCTACCTTCCTTGAGAATGATCATATAAGGGAGCATATTACACGAAGTAAAATCGTGTTGCGTGAACTTTTGAATGAACTATTGAAACTTCAACAAGAGTTGTTGAAGATCTTGTTACATCAACAGAGTTGTTGATGCGAGTTCATCTATTAGGTCAGATCCACCTCAAGAGTTGAGGGAACCTCGATGTAGTAATAGGGTTACGAACCCACCTGTTCGCTATATAGGTCTAACTAAAATCCTGGCTATGGTAGCCGATGGCGAGGTTGAGGATCCGTTGTCTTACAAAAAGGCAATTGAGGATGTTGGCCAAGATGAATGGGTCAAAGCCATGGACCTCGAGATGGAGTCTATGTACTTCAACTCAGTATGGGATCTTGTAAATCAACCTGATGGGGTTAAACCTATAGGTTGAAAATGGATCTACAAAAGGAAATAGGGTGCTGATGGGAAAGTGCAAACCTTCAAGGCTAGACTTGTGACAAATAGTTATACCTAGATGGAAGAAGTTGACTATGAGGAGACTTTCTTGCCTGTTGCTATGCTAAAGTCTATCCGCATCCTCCTATCCATTGCCTCATATTATGACTATGAGATATGACAAAAGGATGTCAAGACTGCTTTTCTAAATGATAATATTGAGGAGATCATTTATATGGTGCAACTCGAGGGATTCATAGCCCAAGGTCAGGAGCAAAAGGTTTGCAAGCTGAATCTGTCCATTTAAATGCTGAAACAGGTATTCGATCTTGGAATATAAGGTTTGGTACTGCGATCAAATCTTATAGCTTTGACCAGAACGTTGATGAGCCTTGTGTCTACAAGAAAATCAACAACAGTTCAATAGTTTTCCTAGTGTTATATGTAGACGATATCCTACCCATTGGGAATTATGTAGGTTTACTGACTTCAGTTAAGAACTTGCTAGTGACTCAATTCCAAATGAAAGATTTTCGAGAGGTTTGGTTTGTTTTAGTTATACAGATCTTTTGGGATCGTAAAAACAAAGTGCTAGCACTGTCTCAGGCATCATGCATTGACAAGATGTTGATCAAGTACTCGATGCAGAACTCCAAAAGGGGCTTATTGCCTTTTCGGCATGGAGTTATTTTGTCTAAGGAACAGTATCCTAAGACACCTCAAGAGGTTGAGGAGATGAAACAGGTCCTCTATGCATCTGTCGTTGGCAGTTTGATCGCGATGTTATGTATTAGACCTGTCATCTGCTACACTGTAGGGATATTTAGTAGATATCAGTCTAATCCAGGACAGGATCACTGGGTTGCCGTCAAGAACATCCTTAAGTATCTTCGAAGAACGAGGGAATACATGCTCGTGTATAGATCTAAGGATTTAATCCTTATGAGATACATGGACTCTGATTTTCAGATTGATAAGGATTCTCAGAAATCCACTTCAGGATTAGTGTTCACTCTTAACAGGGGGACTGTAGTATGGCGAAGCACTAAGCAGGGATGCATCACTGACTCCACCATGGAGGCCGAGTATGTAGGGGCTTGTGAAGCTACTGAGGAGGCCGTTTGGCTCAGGAAATTCCTGACCGATTTGGAAGTTGTTCCAAACATGTCTAGGCCCATCACCTTTTATTGTGATAATAGTGGTGTTGTGGCGAATTCCAGGAAGCCTTGGAGTCACAAGCGCGACAAACATATAGAGTGGAAATACCATCTCATCTGCGAGATTGTGCATCGAGGGGACGTGATAGACACGAAGGTAGCTTTAGAGCACAACATTGTTGATCCGTTCACGAAGGCTTTCACGACTATAATATTTGAGGGTTACCTATAGAGCATGGGTCTACGGGACCGACTACGGCTAGACTAAGGCAAGTGGGAGATTTTGAACTCGGCCTTAGTGGCGTAGTTTATTGTTTTGTACTTGTATTTATCTTGCACACCCCACGAGCTTTAGGAAAAATGAGAGATTGTTGGGGGTTGATGCCCTAAATCTCGTAGGGTTCTGTAGTTTGTAAATACCTGTATGAACAAAAATTTGTGATGTAATAATATGAGATATTTTATTCACTACTGTCTATGAAATATGAGATATTTTAGTTGCATTAACCACAAACCAATAAACTAAGATCCTTAGTTATCGTTATAACTTAGGCATGTATGTGGAGACATACAAGTGGATCGTGCCTTAAGTGATAACCTAAATGGTCTGTAGTATATGGATAAAGGAGGGAAACCTTATCCATGTGACACTATGGATACGATCCACATTATAGATGTTACAAGTGTTGTAAAGTGCTACAAATGATTTGATCCTAGTCATTCATGTGGAGACATGCGAGCGGGGGTATCCTATACAAAGGAATTTGTATAAGACCGGACCACAAAATGTTTAGTCTCGTTATATAATGTCGTTCATGACAGAGACATTCATTTCACTAGGATGACCATAGGTGACATGACCTTAATCCTGAATGAGTTGGGAACTCTTGCCTATGAGGGTGGTCCTTTGATTTGCATGGGTGCGAGTGGCCACGTTGTCGACTCAAACCTACCACTTTGAGGATTCGTCAGATTGGGCAGCTGGGAACTCAGCTACACAAGACGAAATTCACTCATTCTCCAAAGCAGGGGTAAGTAGATAGATTACTTCCTTAAGGGCTGATTCAAGGGCTTGAACAATGTCGCACCACACCTTCTCATGGCCTAAGAAGTGTTCACTCATAGTAGGACTATGATGTATTGTTCATTAGAGGAATTAGTGGTACTTAAGGTGTTAGATGTAACTACAGGGGCAAAACGGTAAACTAGTCCATCTGTAGTTACAAGCAATTATTGAAGGGTCATCGTACTGTTGATTGGTTATATCCAATGGATATAGAAATATATCTGTAGTGCGAAGAGTGCAACTTTCGGTCTTTAGTGGAGTGCCCAATAGTTAACGGATGGTGGACATCATGATTAAAGAGTTTAGTCAGTTATTCACATATCGTTGGAGCTTCAATCTACATGTCTATAAGGTCCCCTTGGTAGCTCAATGGATTCAAGTTGAGAATCAGTTTTTGGGTTAGTTTGAAGTGTTCAAATTAACAAGAGGAAATTTGATTATATATGATATAATTGATTTGATGTATTAGATAATTAATTTGAGGAATTAATATAAATATAATTTATATTAAATACAATAAAGAGAAAAAAAACTATGGTTTAAATATTACATAGGTTTTTATGATAAACTAGTTATTATATTTATTTATAATAAAAACAATTATAAGATAATTGTTGGTGGTTGGTTATTATTTTCTCCTTTAACCATTGGAAGTGGGAAGTTTTAATCAGTTTTAATAACTGATAGATAAAAGTGAAAAGGATTCATTTTTTTTCAAGAAGGTAATACATACGATCAAGTTAAAAGAAAATCTATACGATAGTCTTTGAGAAAGTGAATGACGAGGCATCAAGTTTACTAGACGTCAGCTTTTCGTTTGCTAGATGATTGAGTACCCAGTCTATATGATAGACTTAGCTATTCTCCCACTTACTCGATCATTTAATACCTCATTCCCTCTACCAAATCCACACAGAGCCCGCACCTCCTTGATTCTCACACTGAGAATACCAAAGTAGCCTCTTAGAAATGTCAAGTTTCCTATTTGAGGGTCGAGGATCTGGTCTTACTTGATTGTGTTCAAGGATTTGATAGCTCACAATTTGCACTGGTTGTTCGTTGCGTTCATGCATTTGATCGAGTTTGCTGGGACGCGTGACTGGTGTAGATCGAAGGAATACGCAAAGAATAGTTCTTCAAAGGTATGTCACTCGATCCTAGTTGGTTTTAACTTGATAGCATGGTATAATTACTGCGAAGATAAAGACCGAGGTGGCCAATGTCGAGACTAAAACGACCAATACCGAGACCGAAGAGCCAAAGCCAAGGTTAAGGCCAAGGCTGAGACTGCCAGTGTTGAGGAAAAGAATATCAAACTAGGCCCTAGGAGAGCAAGTTGAAAAGAATAGCTAAGACTGAGGCAACCAATACTAAGGCTAAAGAGACGAAATTGAGGGAAAAGATTTCAGAAGGATGGAACTGAAGGATCCCTATGAAGGGTGCACAACGGAAGCGAACCGTGCTAATTCTAAAAAATTTATAGAACACAATTTATAGAGAAACATAACAAATCATGCATTTAATTAAACAAAACATACAACATGCTTGAAAAATTAAAAAGAGAAAAATGGAATAGAAGACTTACTCTTGAAGAACGAAATCTTCACGTTTCCTCTTCTCTGTGAAAATCACAAACACCATAAGGGCACTACCACAAAAGTAACCTGGGTATTCTCTGGATGAGAATCGAGGAGGTGTGGACTTTGACTATTTTGGTGAGAGTAGGGATTGAGAGAGGAGGAGAGACAAAAAAAAAACCCTGAGATCTTATCTAAGCTATTAGAACTACCTTGTGTGATTTTTCTTTCCTTTCTTCACCACATAGAGAAGAAGAAAGTGTAACTAACCCACATACACGATTTGGAGAGAAAGAAGGGAGAGGGAGTTAAAACTCCCTCTAAATAACAATAATTCAAAAATAAATAAATAAATAAAATTTATTTATTTATAAAATTATTTTATATTTCAGTGAAACTAGTTTATTATTATATATATTTATTTATATATATATATATATGTTATATCAAATATAACATACCATTCTCTCACCAATGGCTTTTAATATAAATCACATTTATATTAATTTCAGCCATATGAATCCAATTCATATAATTAATATTTGAATCATATTCAAATATTTATTTTCTCTCATAAATACTTAATATTATAACGTATCAAATACATTATAGTAATTATATCATACATAATTAAATTAAATTAATCATATCACGTATAATCAATTCCCTCAATTAATTTGAACAATTCAAATTAATCCAAATAATGATTCTTATTAAAACCTGTTGAGCTACCAAGGGGACCTCATGGACCTGTAGTTTGAATCTCCATTAGTACGTGTTAAACTCTTTAATTTAAATTATTCCCCATCTGTTAACTGACAGGCACCCCACTAAAGACCATCAGCTGTACCTCTTTGCACTATAGATATATTTTTTTGTCCATACAATGACCCTCACAAAATGCTCGTGAGTACAACTAGGCCAAAAGTACTGATTTTCCTTTGTAGTTACATCTAACTCCTTAAGTATCACTCATCCCTCTAATGAACAATTAAGCATAGTCCAACTATGACAACACCCCTCTCGGGCTAGGAGAGAGTGTAGTGTCACATTGTTCAAGTCTCGGAATCAGTCCTTAAGGGAGAAATTTATCTACTTACCTCGACGTTAGGAAAGAAGTGAATTCCTTCTTGTATAACTATGCTCCCAACTCCACAATCAGATGAATCCTCAAAATGGTAGGCTTATTGAGTCGGCGATTTGGCCACTCTCACCCATACAAATCAAAGGACCGCCTTCATAGGCAGGAGTTCATAACTCATTCAGGATTCAGGTCATGTTACCTATGGTCATCCTAGTGAAATGTAAGTCTCTATTATAAATAACGTTATATAATGAGACTAAGGATCAGATCATTTGTAGCACTTTACAACAACTGTAATACTTATAAAACGGGCCATACACATAGTGTCCCCAGGATAAGGTATCTAGCCTTATCCATTTACTACAGACTATTTAGGTTATCGTTTAAACATGATCTACTTGTATGTCTCTACATACATGTTTAAGCTGCAAGATAACCTTGGATGTTAATTTGTTGGTTTGTAGTAAATGCAACTAATTTTGAAATAAAACATGAAATATTTTATTACATAAATAAAATGTTTATTCATTACAATGACAAACTATAAGACCCTACGAGATTTAGAACATCAACCCCAACAATCTCCCACTTGACCTAAAGCTAGTGGGGTGTACAGTGTAAAAGTCAAACTGTAATACAAAATACATAAAGCAATAGACTAGGAACAAACCGCCTAATACAAAATCTCACACTTGCTCTAGTCTAAATGTGGCATGTCCCATAGAACCATACTCTACAGGTGACCCTCAAACACCTTAGCCATGAAGTCCTTTGTAAACAGATCAGAAACATTGTGCTCCGAAGCTATCTGAGTGATGATCACGTCCTCTGGATGCACAATCTTACAGATGAGATGATACTTCTGCTCTATGTGTTTCCTGCGCTTGTGACTCTTAGGCTCTCGGGAATTAGCCACAGCACCACTATTATCACAATATAGTGTGATGGGCTTTGACACGTCTAGAACGACTTCCAAATCTGTCAAGAATTTTCTGAGCCAAATAGCTTCCTTAGCAGCTTCACAAGCCGTTACATACTCAGCCTCCATAGTGGAGTCAGCAATGCATCCTTGCTTGGTGTTCCTCCAGACTACTACTCCTCCATTAAGATTGAACATTGATCCTGAAGTGGATTTCCTAGAATCCTTATCAGTCTTAAAATCAGAGTCCATGTATCCAGTATGGATTAGATCATTAGAACCATACACAAGCATGTAGTCCCTCGTTCTTCGTAGGTCTGCGTTAGCTTTAATCTGAGTCCCTGAGTTCGACCCTGGACTTACCAGGAACTTTAATCGGATTTATACTTGGATCTGATTTAGGAAAACTTAAACGCCTATAGATGAGTGTCATGTGTCCTGTTGCACATCACTAACGCATCACTAACGCATCACAAACGCATCAATGCATCATTCACATTTACACTTATTTTTCCAATTACTTTATACAATACACTTCTAAACTCACATCACGAAATAAACAAACAAGTTTTTGGTACTGTTCCTGGGGATTTTGCTACAAAACTAACTAGAAATTTTTCTTGTATCTTTTCTAGGAAAACTACAGCTGAGGGAGTATTACGAGCTAAGTCGAAGCTTGTAAACGTTTATGAGCAGGGAAAACACTCCTGAACTTGTATACGTCCCCGAAGTTGAAAGGACCTTCCAACAAAGAAATCAATCTAATCGTCGTCGTAGGTTAAGGCAACAATTACTCAGACAACAAACCAGGCAACAACAAACGGCGGACGAACAAGCAAATCATAACATCTAAATGTGCAAAGTCTAGAAGTGAAGTAAATATCATATAATCGTCGTCGTAGGTTAAGGCAACAATTACTCAGACAACAAACCAGGCAACAACAAACGGCGGATGAACAAGCGAATCATAACTTAGCTCAATAGCTAGCCCACGCTGCGCAAAATCCTATCATAATGGCAAACAGTAGTACGCGTCCCATGCGGGAGTATGCGTCTCCTGTGTTGTATGATTTCTCACCAGGGATCATATATCCCTGTCTCTTATACACATCTAGATGTGTATAAGAGACAGAACGCAAGGAGGTGGAGAGAGATCATGAACTTCGAGTAGGAAGAATTTGAAACCTTGAGTGCCACATGGGAGCGCTTTAAAGGATTAGTCAAGAATTTCCCCAATCACGGATTACCGTTAGCCATCCAGATGGAGACCTTCTATGGCAGATTAAACAAAGCGTCTCAAATGGCAGCCGACGCAGCTGCAGTTGGCGGTATCATGAACAAATCTTATAATGAAACTAAGGAAATATTGGACCGTATAGCCAAGGATAATATGGAATGGTTGGATGACACTTACGACACAAGAGCATATAGGAAAAGGAAATCTCAGAATGTGAATTCTATTGACTCTAACGCAATAGCCACGCTCTCTGAACAAGTGGCTACTATGACAAACCTTTTGCAGAATATGTCACTGGGGAACGCATCAAACCTGCAAAAGGTAAATCAAGTAGAAACATTCGTACAGCTCATGGTTAGCTGTGTGAGCTGTGGAGATTCCCATTCCTATCTGATTGTCCACAAAATCCGCAATCGGTATGCTTTATTAAAAATAACCCATTCTCAAACACCTATAATCTTGGATGGAGGAACCATCCAAATTTCTCTTAGGCAGATCATCAACAGAAGCAACACTAACCAGGGATAAACCAGTAGCAAAGGCAAGGATCACTGCCTGGATTCAAGCCATCGTAGCAATCACACCAAAAATCCTTGAATAGAGGAGGTCATGCGTCGAGTTCAACATCTCTGCTTGAAAACCTCTTAAAGGAATATATCGCCTAGTACGACGCATTGCTAAAAAGCCAAGCGTCTTCCATCAGAAATCTGGAGATACACGTGGGATAGATTGCCAATGAGTTGAAGAATCAGCAGCTAGGAGTCTTGCCCAACAACATGGAAACCCTAGGAAATAACAACAGAAAAGAGCAATGTCATGCAGTGACATTGCGAAGTGGCAAACCTCTTGTAGAAAGAAATATGAACCCAAGAACCAATAATCCTTCAAAAGAGTTCAACAAACGCCAAACGACATTGAAAGATCAAGAAGAACGAATGCCTGAATCCACAAGCCATTCGAAGCCAAGCACGTCTAACACGGGAGAACCTACGATGCAGCTGAATGCACCATTTCCTAGAGCTTGATGAAGAAGAATGATGAACAGCAATTTAAGCGTTTTCTTGAACTCTTGAGGCAATTGCACATTAATATTCCACTTGTAGAAGCCTTAGAAAAAATGCCAAAATATGTCAAATTCTTGAAGGATATACTGACAAAGAAGAGGAGAATCAACGAGACAGAAGTAATAAAAGGATCCGGGAGGCTTCACAGTCCCGTGCTCAATCGGAGGGTTGAATGTAGGACATGCATTGTGTGATCTAGGAGCAAGCATTAACCTCATGCCACTCTCAATCCTCAAAAAATTGGGAATTGGTGAAGCACAACCCACTTCTGTAACACTTCAACTCGCTATTAGGACAATCACATACCTTGAAGGAAAGGTTGAGGATGTTTTGGTGAAAGTTGAAAAATTCATATCCCCAGCGGATTACATCATCCTAGACTATGAAGTAGACAGAGATGTACCAATCATTCTTGGATGACCCTTTCTAGCCACTGGGAGAGTATTAATAGACGTGCACAAAGAAGAACTGACCATGTGCGTAGACAATCAGGAAGTGAAATTTAATGTTTTAAACGCATTAAAGTTCCTGGATAATGAAGAATGTCATCTTAATGAAATAAAGTTGCCTGAAGAAGAAGCGACTCAAGTTTGTGAGGTCCTTGCGTTGGAAGAAAACATGAAGAAACTCGAGCCATCAAGTCTGAGTGAATGACAGACGAAGCCAACGCTTCCATCATTAGAAGAACCACCAGAATTAAAACTGAAACCTTTACCTAACCACCTTAAATATGCTTTTCTTGGATCAAACAACACCTTAGCTATAATTATTTCAGTAAATCTTTTCGAGCCTAACGAATATTCTTTTTTGCAGATGTTGCAAAAACACATGCGGGCAATAGGATGGACGCTGGCTGACATCTATGGCATCAGCCCATCTTACTGCATGCATAAAATTAGGCTAGAAAAAGGGAAGACTGGATCAATTGAGCCTTAACGAAGGATAAATCCCATAATGAAGGAAGTAGTCAAGAAAGAAATCATAAAGTGGTTGGACGCAGGAGTAATCTACCCTATATCCGATAGCAGCTGGGTAAGCCCAGTTCAATGCGTCCCTAAGAAAGAAGGAAAAACAGTGATAGTCGATAGTAACAATGAGCTTATCCCTTCAAGGACTGTCATGGGTTGGCGCATCTGCATGGACTATAGGAAACTCAACGCGACAACCAAAAAGGACTACTTCCCTCTTCCCTTCATTGATCAGATGCTTGACTGACTGGCTGGAAAAGAATTTTATTGTTTCCTAGATACTCCGGCTATAATCAAATTTTAATCAACCCAGAAGATCAGGAAAAGACGACATTCACTTGCCCCTTTGGAATGTTCGTTTTCAGACGCATGCCCTTTGGACTATGCAACGAACTTGGAACATTCCAAACGTGCATGATGATAATTTACTCTGACTTCTTGGAAAGAACCGTTGAAGTTTCTTTGGATGATTTTTAAGTTTTTGGAAACTCATTTCAATCATGCTTAGATAACCTGGAGGTCGTCCTCGCTCGTTGCGAGGAAACAAATCTTGTGTTAAATTGGGAAAAATGTCACTTTATGGTGACTGAAGGCATTGTATTGGGCCACAAGGTATCTAAAGTCGGGTTGGAAGTTGATGAGGCCAAGGTAGATGTCATAGCTAAACTTTCTCCACCAACAAATGTAAAAGCTCTATGAAGTTTTCTAGGACACGCAGGCTTCTACCAAAGGTTCGTAAAAGGCTTTTCTCAAATTGCACGACCTTTAGCGCATTATTAGAAGCGAACCGGCCTTACGAATTCAATGACGACTGCTGCGACGCATTTAAAACACTAAAGTATGCGTTGACTACAGCTTCGATACAAATAGCACCGGATTGGACGCAACGTTTCATTCTAATATGCGACGCAAGTGATGTTGCAGTACGTAAGACCTGTCTCTTATACACATCTAGATGTGTATAAGAGACAGCTCCGATACTAATAGCATCGGATTGGACGCAACGTTTCATTCTAATGTGCGACGCAAGTGATGTTGCAGTAGGCACCATGTTGGGGCAGAAAAAAGGGAATTTGATACACCCCATCTCTTATGTGTCGAAGACACTGAATGACTCTCAGGAACATTACACAACCACAGAGAAAGAAATGTTGGTTGTAGTGTTTGGCATCGAAAAGTTTAGATCTTATTTAATTGGTGCGTTAGCAACCATCTATACAGACCACTCAGCCATTAAGTTCCTGATGAGTAAGAAGGATGCGAAACCAAGATTAATCATATGGGTGTTACATTGCAGGAATTCGACATTGATATTCAAGACAGAAATGGGACTGAAAAATCAGGTGGCTGACCACCTGTCCAGATTAGAGAATCAAGAAATATAAGACCAAGAAGATGAAATCAAAGATTCATTTCCTGATGAAAGCATATTCAAAGTTAAAGGCAGGGAACCTTGGTACACAAATATAGTTAACTACTTAACTACCAAACAATTCCCCGAACACTTCAACTCTCAGCGAAAGAAATGGTTGGTACATGAAATTTTATTTTTGGGATGAACCGTTTTTCTACAAACAAGGTCCTAACTCCATCATGCATTAGTGCGTTCCAGAGGGAGAGACACAATGCATTCTGGCTGAGTGTCATGACTCTCCTTACGGAGGGCATTTCGGAGGGCAAAGAACCACTGCAAAGGTTCATCAAAGCGGATACTTCTGGCCTACCCTCTTAAAAAATGCAAGAGAGTATGCTCTCAAGTGCGACCCTTGCCAACGCATAGGAAATATCTCATCAAGGGAAGCAATGCCTCTGAAGTCTGAGGCATCGATTTTATTTAAAGTCTAAGGCATCGATTTTATGGGACCTTTTCATCTGTCCTGCGGTCAACAATATATCCTGCTGGCAGTTGATTACGTATTAAAGTGGGTGGATGCAGAAGCTTGTGCCAGAAATGATGCGTCGACTGTTTCTAAATTTCTCACCAGGAACATTTTCACATGCTTTGGAACACCAAGAGCCCTGGTGAGTGACGAAGGTACGCATTTCATTAACCGCATCATTTCAAAATTACTTGCCAAATATAATGTCAGGCACAAGGTCGCTACCGCATACCACCCGCAAACCAACGGTCAAGTTGAGGTATCAAATCGGAAAATAAAATCAATATTGGAAAAAGTCATCAACGCATCGCGGAAAAATTGGGCACAGAGGCTTGATGAAGCACTCTGGGCCTACAGGACTTCCTACGAGACTCCCATAGGTATGTCTCCATACTCCTT
>NC_052349.1:88229764-88231544 GCF_009727055.1 Benincasa hispida | reverse complement strand
ACCGGTATGTTCCTTTTCATCTTCTTCCGCTTCAATGTCACCCCCTTCAAACCCTCGTGAACCTCAAAAATCCCTTTTCTGACCAAGCCTTCGCACAGTGGACCTTCCTCCATATCCCAGCGACCATCTCGGTCAAAACCCATCGAAACCACCACCAAATTGACTGTCTAAAACCCACCAAAAACCTAAAACCGTCGCCAAACCTAAGCCCAAATCTCCCACCAAACCAAGGCGGCAGCGCCCTTTTACCTCCGTAGCTACCGAGAAGCCCTACACACAACCCGCCCCACCACCGTTTATTCCAAATATTTCGCCGGTGGGTGCGACATATGACCTTATTACCGCCTATCTCCACACTGCATCATCGCCCGCCGTGCGTCCACTCCCCCCTTATCCATCCAACCTTTTGCCACCATTTAAGCCATTGAACCAGAAGAAGCTGGCCAGCCCCTTCAGTCGCCTTCACCTATTATCATTTCATCTCCCGGATCGCCACATACCCTATTCGACACCCCACTAATCACACCCACCAAACCCAGCTCTGATAGTCTTACATCAGAGCAAAATAGCGCGAAACTTGCGGAATTGGCTCGAAGAGACGAGCAAGAAGTTTTTAGAGCAATTTGGCAAGTTTGAATCAGGAACAAGTCGAAGAGGAATAAATGATGTGTCCCAACCCAACCGACATATCACTTGAAATTGATGAAGTAGAGCATTATGCGATGATGCTTGAAGCAGAGTTGAAAGAAGAAGAAGAAGAAGAAAAGTTTGCATCTGGTCCTGAGGGTGCGACGCATGAGAGCTGCTCAAGGTCTATAGGCTGTCTCTTATACACATCTAGATGTGTATAAGAGACAGGAAGCCAACTGAGGCTTGCGTCGAAGCCTCCCTGCGTTCTCGTCGACACATATTCCAAGGACGCTTCTTTTACCTTTTTTTTTTCTTTTTGCATTATGTATTTTATGACTGTGTTTGTGTTTACTCTAATTGGTTACTTGTCTTTGCATTACGTTTTAAGTTGATTGATGATTGTTATTGCTTTCTTATTTAAGAGATTTATTTAATTTAAGTAAAAAAATTATGTACAACCGGAAGAAGCTTAAGATGGGAATAAAACTAATGCGTTGGACTTAAGCCAACACATGGCCAAACTGAAAGGACACATCTCGAAAACACAAAGCACCCGATTGCCTAGAAACTCTAGGCATGTCCTTTCGTCTGCGTAATAAATGATGATGTTAGGCGCCACCTGACGTCACCTCGTCCTCTCTCACAGGCTTATAAAATGCTCACTCTCAACATTCTCTCTTCTTCCACCTTCTTCAACCCTACTTCGCGAAAACCCTTGCTCCCGAAACTTCACCGCCCCTTCGATTGAATTCGTTATTACGGTCAGCCTTCAGCAACAATGTCTTCAGCATCTGATAGCCAAAACCAATCATTGAGCTACGGAGGCGGGTCACCGGTATGTTCCTTTTCATCTTCTTCCGCTTCAATGTCACCCCTTTCAAACCCTCACCGAACCTCAAAAACTCCCTTTCCAAGCAAGCCTTCGTACGGTCTGTCTCTTATACACATCTAGATGTGTATAAGAGACAGACACTGAAGTATGCGTTGACTACAGCTTCGGTACTAATAGCACCGGATTGGACGCAACGTTTCATTCTAATGTGCGACGCAAGTGATGTTGCAGTAGGCACCATGTTGGGGCAGAAAAAAGGGAATTTGATACACCCCATCTCTTATGTGTCGAAGACACTGAATGACTCTCAGGAACATT
>NC_052349.1:88226282-88229516 GCF_009727055.1 Benincasa hispida | reverse complement strand
ATCACTTGAAATTGATGAAGTAGAGCATTATGCGATGATGCTTGAAGCAGAGTTGAAAGAAGAAGAAGAAGAAGAAGAGAGAGAAAGGAAAGTTGGCCCGAACGCATCGCAACCTTGCCAATCTGATGTGGATGAAGGGTCGTCGAAAAGAAAGAGAGTGATGAGAAAAAGAAAATTAATTTTAAAGGATGAAGAAAAAAAGTTTGCATCTGGTCCTGAGGGTGCGACGCATGAGAGCTGCTCAAGGTCTATAGGGGCGAAGGAAGCCTGCCCTCCAAAAAGAATTGGAAAATGAATTAAGGAAGCTGACACAGGAAGCCAAAGCACATGAGACGGACAAACGCAAGGTAACTGCCGCATTACCTAAAAAGACCAAAAGGAGGAAGTGCTAATTTAGTGACATCCTTGCCGAGAAGGGCTTCTTCCCTGAATGCAACCCATTACTGCCATATATAATCAAAATTGTGGACGCAATAGGCTAGCGTCAATTATGCGTTGGGCACACGAGGATTTGGCCCAACCTTGTTCGCCAATTTTATAGCAGTGAGTTTGATATGAAGAAAAATACGACGCTCATTGATGATGTTTTAGTGTGTTTCTCAGCCAACAAAATTAATAAAGTGTTCAATATTGCAAGCAACCCGGATGTAGAGGGAAATCACAGCTTGAAACATCCAACTCCAATCCAGATAGAAGATGCGTTAAGATTAGTGGCCAAACCTGGAAGCACATGGTAAACATCAAGAAGTGGAATAATGATCTTAGCTTCCGGGAATCTGAAACCGGACGCAAACTTATGGTTATACTTGATTAAGAAAAGTATCATGCCTACAACGTATGATGAAACAGTATCATGAGAACGCATCTTGGCCACTTATTGCATTATGTAGTGCGCATTTCTCTAGACGTAGGGAGGATAACCATGGACCAGATCAAAGCCATTAAAGCAAAATCACGAGGACAACTTTACTTTCCTTGGCTGATATGTGCGCTGTGTGAACGTAGGGGCATCCCTCTAGGGAATGATTATGAGGAAATCAATGGTCTGATGGATATCAAGTTAATCAGGCGTCTGCTTCGCGGTTCGTCGCACCAGCCTACCCTATCTCGCAAGGATGCGGCAACAAGACCTCGACCCTCCCAACGCGCCCCCAAAAGAAGACGCATCCGGGTAGTTAAACACAGCGATGAGGCTTCGAAAAATGAAGATTACGAAGCGGAGCATGCGTTTACTGATGAAGAAGCGCGGCTAGACTTAAACATCTCTCTTCGAAACTCACCTTTGGCCCCGCTTCTTGATCTAACGTAGCACGATACTACCAATTTAGATCAAGAAATCCCTAGTCCCCTTCCTTCCCCCTTACTAGCTCCAATTCCAACTTTTGTACCTCCTCCAATTATTTTTTAATCAACTGGGTTAGGGACAAGCAACGCAGGAAATTGTAAAGACCCAGTTGAAAGAGCCGAAGAACCGACACCGCCACAACCACACACTGATCTTGATGAGTTGAAAACTTTCATTAGCAATCAACTTAGACCACTGGCTGCATCCATTGAAACACTTCAACAGCAAAATAGGGTTCTAAGGATTACATGCAGCAACAAACAAGAAGAATGTAGGACCAGTTCGTCTATACAACGCAATATATTAACCAAGTCTTGGTTGGAATGTTTGCCTTGCCACCGCTACCTGCCCACCTACGGAACCCTTTGCGCTTCATGGATGAAGACCCTGCAGAAGAATGCAGGGATGATGCGCCAGCACAATAAATTTGGGGGTGTTGGTTTCTTTGTTTTAATTATCTTTTGTATTTGTTTGTTATGTTTGTCTTATTCCATTACTGAGGTATCCAATGAAATGAATGAAATTTCTATCATTTTTCATCCTTGCGTTTGTCCTTAGTATACCTTTTTTGTTCTTTAGCTATTCTTCTTGTCTTGTGCGTTGTTTTACCTCAATGATATTAGTAATATGAAACTTATAAGTACAGAGTCGGCATTTTTTAAAATCAACAAAGCCTGAACTTTTCTAAAAAGTCTACATGTTTTCTTTCTAACACATACAAGCTTTAAATCGAAACTCCTTTCGAGATTCTCAAAGCATTTTCGAAATTTTATTTCTCTTTTAGCAATAAGGATTTAGCTGACGCATTCATCGAGTACATCAAAAAGGAAACAAAATAGAAAAATATTCAACGCAAACTGCTTTATCAATACTCTATAAAAGAAAACCTCAAATTGACATGAGTTAAAACAATTGGAACAGGCACTTAGCCGTAGTTGGATGCTCGCATGACACCCGTGGGGGGAAGCGAAAACGAAGTTAAGTCTCTTAGACCAATGCGTCCCAAAACTCGGCTATCTAGATTAAAGAAGTTGTATCTTGAAACGTATACATGCGAGATATGAGTTTAGTTGTGAAGGGCTCTCACCCGTAGTTGGATGCTCGTATGATACCCGTAGGGGCAAGCCAAAATGAAAGTGGGATACCTGGAACAATGCATAGGTAACCTAGAATTCATACTTTTTCTTTTACCGGCACTGTTTTTTTAAAAAAAAACATCTAATGCATTGCTGGTTTAGAAAAAACGAGAATGTTTTGAGAAACGAAAGGAGTTGTTGACAACACGCTAGCTACACCTGAGATAAAACATTATTCCTTTTAGAAAAGAATCAACCTGCATTACATTTTCCAAACTCCAGTCTCAAGCTTATAAGTGAATATGATGAGCGGTGAATCCTACACACTAAAGACAATGGAGAAAACAAAGAATAATTTGTGGAATGCTCGAGGACACGCATTATTCAGATTTGGGAGTATGCTAACTTGTAAAAATACAAGTTATTGTGGCTCAAAAGTTGGAACAATTAGGGTCTTTAATGATAAAATCTCATAATTTTTAGAGAAAACGCATGGAATTACTCGAACACTATCAAATTCATGCAAAAGAATGTTTATTGCTAAAATACTGTCACACTAACGCATGATATTGCAGGATTTCAACAAATATTCTATGTGTCGTAGGCAATGAAAAATGCATGGGCATGTGTCGGAGGGATTCAACGCAAGGAAGATTCATTGATTCAGGCTGTTTGTGTCAAATCACCACTCGCAAGCATGGGCATCTGCAGCCAGCGGCATCTGAAAAGCATCTGAGTGTCAGGCGGCTGACTAAGGTATGGAATTTAATGCTACCCATCTTCAAGTTGGAGAAGACCGACGCCTATAAATAG
>NC_052349.1:88218688-88226262 GCF_009727055.1 Benincasa hispida | reverse complement strand
GGCGTCTGAAAAGTATCTGAGTGTCAGGCGGCTGACTAAGGTATGGAATTTAATGCTACCCATCTTCAAGTTGGAGAAGACCGACGCCTATAAATAGAAGAAATCCCACTAGATGAAGGGATCTTTTAGCTCATTGTATAATTCTGAAATTTTGTGACCTTAGAGTTGTGTTGTGGTGATGAGAAGAACACAAGAGGGAAGAGAACCACTACCACCGCCGATCAAGGAGCGGAGAAAGTTGAGCTCGAGAGAGAAATTTCTTCTAATTTGTCCACAAGTGGTTGTACACAAATTAGAATTGAGCCAAAGAAGACAAGAGATTGTACTCTGCGGCTTAACTCCTTTCATTTCATCTTAATTATCGTTTTCATCATCTCATTTGATTAAGTGTTGGTTTTGTAAAGACAATTAGTTTCTTTATAAATTCACATATTTGATCTTACTTCGCCACTATTTATTTCTTGTTTTATGTTGGATGCATCTATAACTTCATGCAAAATTCCATTTCGAAACGCTTAAGCCAACTAAATCAATTGGTAAAAGCAACCTTAGCTTAAACTATTCGAGAGAATAAACAAGCCAGCATTAAGTTAGAAATGCTTAGTATATCTAGAGATAGACGCACTAGTGTTTTACTGCATCCGGTGACTGACACATACAACCTAGAGATAGGTATTGTATGACATTAGCATTGAGAAGTGCCGAATATAAGTCTAACGCATAAACGGAGACAAGCAAGTCGTCTCATCCACATCATATTCTTTTTGTTCGTGTACATCTAACTTAGATCGACGCATATCATCTGCATCAAACTCCATTTTCACATGATACCCTATTCTCTACTTGACCCTTTTTGTATCTTCTTGCATGCACACAACAGCTTAGTGTAAATAACTCATTTCTATATTCACTTAGGATATTTCTACAAGAGTTACAATGCAAGGTCTGCGTTACTTTAATCTGAATCCCTAAGTTCGACCCTGAACTTACCAGGAACCTGAATTGGATTTATACTTGGATCTGATTTAGGAAAACTTGAACGCCTATAGAGGAGTGTCATGCGTCCTATTGCACATCACTAACGCATCACTAACGCATCACAAATGCATCAACGCATCATTCACATTTACACTTATTTTTCCAATTACTTTATACCATACACTCCTAAACTCGTATCACGAAATGAACAAACACTATATAATGAGACTAAACATTTCGTGGTCCGGTCTTATACAAACTCCTTTGTATAGAACATTCCCGCTCACATGTCTCTATATAAATGATCAGGATCAGATCATTTGTAGCACTTTACAATAATTATAACATCTACAAAACAGGCCATACTCGTAGTGTCACCAGGATAAGGTATTCAACCTTACCCATCTATTATAGACCATTTAGATTATCACTTAAATATGTTCCACCTGTATGTCTCTATGTACATGTTTAAGTGACAAGATAACTTTGGATGTTAGTTTATTGGTTTGTGGTTAACTAATTTTGAAATAAAACATCAAGTATTTTATTACATAAATAAAATTTTTGTACATTATAATTACAAACTATATGACCTTACGAGATTTAGGGCATCAACCCCAATAGGAACTCTCTAACTTTTTACACTAGGGAACTTTTCTCATGTTTAATATGAGTACAATGTGGATTGAAGATTATCGTGATAACATAATGACGTCGGCAACATTTAGCATTTTTTGTGGACAGTTTTGAAAAAGTCTATGTTTCACAAATGATAAAAATATGTTCGTTCAAGTTGATGCTTAACAAATATTCTACCATATCATCTCAAGATTCTATCAATTTATGAAGTTTTGACTTGAAATTGTGAAAAATAGGAGGTTGAGGCCAACCCTATGAGTAGAGAAGCCGAGGTCGACCTAAGTTAAAGAGAGGTCGAGGTCGACCCTACGAATAGGGAAGCTGAGGTCGATCCAAACAAAAAAAAGGTTAAGGCGATCCTATGAATAGAGAAGCCGAGAATGACCCAAGTAAAAAGGAAACTTGAGGCCGACCCAAGGCAAATGGAAGCTAAGGTCGATCCAAAGAAAAGAAAAGTTAAGGCCGACCCGATTAAGCAACTAAAAAGTGATCCATCCATTGACTGATAAAGCCATACAACAAGTACAAGGAAGGAAAAACTAAACATCCAAAGAAATAACAAACAAGGAACAAAGATAAAATCAGCAAATAGAACAACATAGCAATCGAGAAGAGCCTCAAGCATTAACATCAACATTATTATCAGAAGAGTGAAAAACATAAAGGATCCTTGCATAGAGTTTCAAAATCTTGAGTAAGAATCCTAAATTTTGGTATAGGTTTCAGTTTTCATAAATTGCTATTCAAGATATGCATTGTCAAAAAGAAGATATTCAACTCCCTTAAGTTTAGTCTGAAGAGTTGATATGTTAGCTTTGGAAGATTGAAGATCTTTTTTAGAGTCATAAAAAAGATGGTTGAGGTGAGCAACGTTAGATTGAGCCTAGCTTAATTTTTCATGAGGTATGTGAGATTCCATCAAATAGTTAATACAGTTAGCCATGCTCATGGTCGAAGTAGCGATACGAGAGAATGCCTGAGAAAGGAAAGAGAAAGGAGGTCATTCAAAGTTACAATCTAAAATGGTTGACCTTACCTTAGGAAAAGACAAGGATGACTAAAAAATAAAATGGGGACTTAGGGTGGTAATATAGAGAGTTGAAGAAGTGAGGGGTCGGCCTCAGTCCCGAGGTCGAGGATGAGGGTGAAGACAACTTTGTTTCAAGAAAAGGAAAAAAAAAAAAAAAAGAAAAATGTGTGAAAGGAAAGATTAAATTCGAGACAAGAAGCCTAAGAGATGCACCTTAGAACCTAACAAGATAACATAAGAATCTAACTTCCAAAGTGATGTGATACAACAATGCCTAAGCATGGGAGGCAAGAGAAGATATGACACATTAAGTTCAAGAACATCATGAGAGACAATGCAATAGGTGAAGAGCAGAGAGTTCAATTCTAAAGATACAAGTTTGAAGACAACCAAGTATGGCCGCCCTCAGTTCATAATTGATCATGGAGAGGGTGACATGTGACGCTAGAAGGATTGAAGGCAAGTTTCGTGAGTAGCAGTAGAAGTGGAAGCAATTCAGTCGATGGTGGCGAGATAGTTGTAGTTGGAAGGGTGAAGCAACAAGGAAGATCGATGTAGAGGAGCTACAATCTAGCCAAAAAAAAAAAAGGAAAATAAAAAGAAATTGTATTAACACATCATGAAGTGATGGATCAAAGAAAAAAAAGAGAAAGAAGGGGAATCATTTAAGCAAATAAAAAAAAAAAAGAAAAAGAAAAGAAGAAAAACATAATGCATGGGAAATGTTTGTCTTAAATAAACCAAAACGGTTCGAGAAAGTAGTGGCTCATAGTCAGCCTTGGCCCAAGGGCCGACCAGAGAAAGCCCATAAGTTAACATTATAAGGGGCTTCACACAGGGGGCTTCAAAATGGTTAGATCAAAAAATAATCATCAGATGAAGGAAGATCAACATAACGGATTGAGATGAGAGGTGACAAGAAGTTAGGAAAAGCGACAGGAAAAAAATGATAGTTAGCAAGCTACAACCAAAAAGAAAGGAACGCCAGGAAGCCAGGATTTAACTGGGTAATATTCCAGGCCAACTCTTAATCCAGAGACCACTTAGGATTAGTTAAGCAAATAACTATTTTCGGGGTCTATCATGGAGATAGGTCGAACACGATTTGGCTCATAACTTCGTCGTGAGATGAAGAAGCACGTTGAAAAATTGGTTAGACCTCAAAAGAGTTTGGCTTGATAGGCCCAACAACCCCTAGCAAGTTTGAATTAAGTTTCACGATGGGGTTACGTGGAGTTTAAAAGGGAAATTGTACTCCCAAGATAGATTTCAAGAATTAAAATTCGCAACAAAAAGTCTAGAAACCAAAAACCCTAACTAAGGAGGGGAGGCTGATGTTATGGGTGGATTTTGGAATCAAGGGTAAATAGTCAAAGGAGAGCAAGAGAAGAATGAAAGAATAGGCTAAAGCTGAGCTCTGTAGGTGAGCCCAAAGGCCAAAGGCCCAGCATAAGCTAGGCCTAAAAGGAATGAAACCTAGCATGCTTGGCAAGGATGTTAGGTCGATCGGTTTGTCTCGGGAGAGATCTACACGAGACCCTGATCAGATAAGGAGTAGGAGAAAGATCGCAACTTATAAACACATCATTATAACTCCGTATGAGGTAACTTAAAATTCTTACTTATTCTCTATTTTATAATTCTCTTATTGACTTAAGCGCACCATAGTCATTTTTCTTTATTTAGTCCTCTCTTCCTTAAATTATAAATTTACCATTTTTGTCACGTGGAGGTCAGGTGCATTTTTTCTTGGATGGTATCAACAGATTTTCTTTCTATATATGTACTATCCTTTGAGTTATATAATAAATGAAACGAAATTATACTTTCTTTTGAAAAAAAAAATTAATGAAATAAATTAAGTCAGTCTTCAAATAATGAAGAAATAATACTAGCTAAAAATGAGAAGAAAAATAACCCATGTCAAGTGAGCAAAAGAGTTTTCAAGCAAAATTTCTAGTATTATAGTAGTTTTATATTCCTTTTGTTCACACCATAAATTTATTGTTATAAATACTAATTGACCTCATATTAATATTAATGGATTCTACGTTACTTTTAGAAAGCTTGGTAACGCGGCATACAATAAATGATAGGACCATGGAAAATTTTTCATACTCTAGTTATGTTGGAAATTAATTATATTAATCAACACATGAAGTAATACTCCCTATTAATCAGCACGGAGGATTATTTCAAACTGTATATAGATTTATGCAATTGACAGATAGTTTCTCCCCTTTAACACAAGTTTCGAAGTTTGATATCCCAAAACCAAGGTCATAAACTCTTCGAAAAAAATTTCATTTAAAAAGGACATTATTTATGTTCATTTGCACAAGGGGTCATTGAAACGAGGCAGTCAAAATGACTTTAACTATAACAATCTTGGCAACTAGAGAGAATGTATAGAGGAAATCAATCCCTTCTTGTTCGTTATATCCCTCGGCTACCAATCATCGAGTTTTATATCGATCAACGGAACGATCAGACTTAAATTTTATCTCTATAGTTTTTACTTCAAAATTCATGGCCCATGAGTAAATATAATTTGCCTCACTTTATTTAAATATCAAGCATATAAATAGCCATATGACCATATGGGATGACAATCAATTAAGCACTAAACTAATTATAACATACTAACCTTCCCTCTACCTCTCTATATATATCGATATATTATGGTCTTTACCAACCAGGCTAGTTCAAAGTTTGACCATCGAGGTCAGTGTGTTTTGTGCGCTATCATATCAAAAATAGATACTAGTTGATAACAAAAAATATAAAGATTAGAGACATGGTATTCAACAAGTGGACTTCACAAGCATAAAGAATAGAGCAAGGATTGTGACTAAAATACACATTTTAAAAGTTAAGGAACAATAGGGGAATAAAAATTGAAATTAACTCAAGAGTTTAGTGATATGTTAAAACTTTTTTTCTTTTTTTTTTTTTTTAATTTGGATAGAATTAATAATTCTAATTAATGAAACATTGTAAAGAGGCTGAAAGTACCTTCGATAGATTTGTGTTTGTCTCTTTTTTTTTTTCCAATTTCATACTATAGAATTGACGTTTTTCTAAAAATACTTGAATTCTATAGATTAATTTTAGGAGAATGAGCATAAAACATAAATTACAAAATTCGGTGAAATTTACAAAATTATTTTATAAATTCACTTGTGTTGAGTGCCCAAAGCCCAGACGAGCCTTGTTGGCATTTGGCTATTTTGGGCCCATCGTGTGGGTTGACATATTTTAAAATTAATTTTTTTTTCTTTTTGAAAATGGGATAATATAACAATATTTGAGGATTCATTTGGATATATAGCAAAAACCATAATTAATAAGATTAATGACAAATTGTGTGTAAAACACGTGAGTGACATTTAGATAATACTTGATTCGCTAAAAATATTAAATACAGTATAAGTGGAGAACTTGATTAATAATCGAGATATAAATACAGTGTAATTGGTCGAATGTGAGCCAATTATAATCTAACAAATTCGAATTAAAAAAAAATAAGCGTCATACTGTATTTTTTGGCCCTATTTTGAAATTCGAGTTTATATTTTATTATCAAATTAGATTTTGATAACTAATTTAGGGATTAATTCATAATAAAATGGGCTTCGTAATACATACAATTAATTATTGAAGCTTGATTTACTAACATTAATTGTTGAAGCTTGATTTACGTTGTAATTATAAATTTGTGAGTTCTAAATTCCTAAAAGTAAATAAATGGAACCCTAGATTCTGAATATTTTCTCATCTAAACAAACAATCCTTCCAAATTTTTCTTCTCAAATATTTATTTGATATTTATATTTTTTGTGTGGATTTAGTTTTATGTAACCATTTTTTTATTTTTTTTAAATATTGGTTGCAAGATCCAATTTTATCTCAATATTTTTTCATTTCTTTATACATTTTTTTGTTTTTATCTTTCCTTTTATTAGTCTAACTTTTTATCATGTTTTATCGAGCTTCGTTTTATATATGATCCAGGTTTATATTTATACAATCCAAATTTGTACGCATACACTATAGAAAATTAAATGTCAAATATTAAGCAGGACGAAATTTTATTGAAAAGGATGGTAAATGTAATACCCTAACCCTAATTTAGAAAGCAGGAAAACAAATAAAATATATAATTAAGAATGAAAAATATATAAACTTAATAGGAAAATCGGGTGGAAATTTAGAATTGAAAAAAAATAAGAAATTTATCAATTATCCAAAAATAATGAATAAGGGGGTAGAATCAGGGAGAATTAATTAGAAGTTGGACGCTAGCTAATTCAGGAGACAACGGGCAATAGATAACTTTTTGTTTGGGCACTGCTTATTGGAAGAATTGGAGGTGAATTAATTGCCCATATACTCTTAAAATTTGAAAGAGTTAAAAAGGGGAAGTAGAATCTACAAGTAGTGAAGGCAACCCACGCGTGAAAACTAGTGAGATTGGAGAGAAAATTGGAGAGAGAGAGAGTGGAGAGAGCGAGATTCTCAGCGAGACAGTGGGAGAGAGCGGGAGCGGGAGTGAGAGCGGGAGCGGGAGTGAGAGCGGGAGTGAGAGCGAGAGTCACGAGAGCCAAACCAGCGAGAAAGCTGGAGAGAGCGAGATTTGGACAGAAGCGTAGATTATGCGTTGAATTTGGCCACGGTCTTATAGATTATACATGGAGAACCCTAAAATTGAATACAAATAAAGGTTGATAATGTAAGAGCAAACGTTAGCCAAAATTAGTGTCTTATTAAGAGAAATTCTTAAACCTAAGTAATTTTAAAGAAGCCATTTGTAGGATGAGTTGTCACACAGAGAAGAGCTGGAAACGGCTATAAATAGGAGGCTTTGGGCTGGAAGTTAAACTCATTCTCAAACAAAACTCAGTAGTAAAAATCGTGTGAAAAGGGT
>NC_052349.1:88112542-88217553 GCF_009727055.1 Benincasa hispida | reverse complement strand
CCTTACTCATGGAAGTAGATCTTGCTGCCAAAACCTCAACTTCTGAACAAGGATTCATGCCAAATCAAAAGAGGAAATTCACCCAATAGGGCTTCCAACGTTCACAATGGCAAGCAAAATTTTCCCAAAGCACTCAGGGTGTACAGTCACAATAGGAGAATCAAACATTCTCATATCCTAAGTGTAGAAATTGTGGAAAACACCATCAGGGGCAATGTCTTCCGAACTTAGGGGTGTGTTTCAACTACAGCCAGACGGGTCACTATGCAAAGGCTTGCCCAAAGTTCATCAACCAAGTATCAACTGCCTAGACCACCCAGCTTACTAGTAACAAGGTTACCCAACAATAGAAAGGACGGGTGTTTGTTGTTACACGTCAAGAGGCAGAGGATCAAGATGCAGTTGTTACAGGTACATTACCCATCCTCGGGTATTATGCCTTCACTTTATTTGATTCGGGCTCTAGTCATTCATTGATCTCTACAACATTTGCACAACATGCTCAATTAACATCAAAGCCCTTAGGCTACATTCTATCCGTAGCTATTCCTGCCGGAGTATCTATGTTGGCCAACTCAGTAGTGGAAAACTGTGAATTATCAGTATCAGGACATAAATTAAGGGTGACCCTTATTATCCTAGACATAAGTGATTTTGACATAATACTAGATATGGACTGGTTAACAACAAACTATACAAGCATAGATTGCCATAATAAAGAGGTCATATTCACCTTTCCAACGAGAACCAAGTTTAAGTTTAAGAGTTCTAATATACCATCAGTCCCAAGAATAATTTCAGCCTTAAACTAAACATTTGCTCAACCATGGGGCTTGGGCATATTTAGCAAGTGTAGTGGATTTACGAAACCAAACGGATAAAATTAAGGTCATTCCTGTAATAAGAGAATTTGAAGATGTATTCCCAGAAGAGTTACCAGGTTTACCACCTAGTCAAGAAATAGAATTTTGTATAGATTTAATTCCCGAAGATGAACCAATATCTAAAGCACTATATAGAATGGCACCTGCGGAATTAAAAGAACTCAAAATACAATTACAAGAATTGTTAGATAAGGGATTTATACGCCTTAGCGTGTCTCCATGGGGAGCACCTGTCTTATTTGTTAAGAAAAAGGATGGATCAATGCGTTTATGTATAGATTAACGGGAGTTGAATAAGTTGACAATAAAGAATAAGTACCCACTTCCAAACATTGGTGACCTATTTGACCAATTACAAGGAGCCTCAGTATTCTCCAAAATAGACTTACGATCTGGATATCATCAACTACGAATCAAGGAGTCTGATATACCCAAGACTGCTTTCCAAACAAGATATGGGTATTATGAATTTGTTGTGATGCCCTTTGGATTAACGAATGCCCCAGTAGCCTTCATGGACTTGATGAATAGAATTTTTAAGGACTATCTTGATAACTTCGTGATCGTATTTATAGATGATATTTTGGTCTATTCCAAGTCTGAGGCAGAACATGAAAAACATCTTAGGAACGTCCTTTCCATATAAGAAATGAAAAGTTTTGTATGCCTAAATTCTCCAAGTGGTGAGTTTTGGACGCGACAAGTCGCCTACCTAGGGTATTATTATTAAAGCAAGAAGGTAATCTTAGTGGATCCTGCTAAGACTGAAACAAGTTAGCAAGTGGCCTCCGGCCCAATAATAGTCAGCGAAGTGCGCAACTTCCTTGGATTAGCAGGATATTATAGACGATTTGTGAAGAATTTCTCAAGTATAGCATTACCCTTAACTAACCTCACCAAGAAGAATAATCCTTTTGTCTAGAATCAAGCATGTGAGCAAAGCTTTCAGGACATATCGAAGAAGGGGCTTGGTTGTGTATTGATGCAACACGGAAAGGTAATAGCATATGCTTCAAGAAAACTAAAACCTTATGAACAAAATTATCTCGTTCATGACTTGGAGTTAGCTACCGTAGTCTTTACCTTAAAGATATGGAGACATTACTTATATGGGGAAAAGATCCAAATTTATACAGATCTAAAAGCCTTAAGTACTTCTTTACCCAAAAAGAGTTAAATATGAGGTAACGAAGATGGTTAGAATTAGTCAAAGACTATGACTATGAGATCCTCTATCATCCAGAAAGAGCTAACATTGTTACTGATGCTCTTAGCAGAAAGTCAACTCATACAGCAGCCCTAAGTACCATCTCCAAACACATAATGGATGACCTTGAAAGAGCTGAGATCTCACTAATACCAGAAACCTTCACAACTCAAATAGCACAGTTAATTGCAAGACCTGCATTAAGTCAAAGGATAATTGATGCACAACAAATTGATAAATACCTAAACAAACAACTGCAGTCAGAGAATGGAGAAACCAGTCAATTCTCTACAGCCTCATACTCTGCACTCCTCTATCATGGACGTCTATGTGTACCAGATGATGAAGAAATCAAGAAAGAACTATTGAAGGAAGCTCATGAATCATGCTTTTCAATACATCCTGGGAGTACCAAAATGTATCGAGACTTGAAAGCACATTACTGGTGGTGTAACATGAAAAAGGATATAGCCGACTATGTAAGTAAATATTTGGTTTGTCAACAAGTGAAAGCTCTACGGAAACGACCACAAGGACTCCTCCAGCCTCTAAATGTTCCAGAATGGAAATGGGAGCATATTTCTATGGATTTCATCTCAGGACTCCCGAGAACTGTTAAAGGCCACAACATGATTTTGGTGATTGTAGATCGACTCACCAAATCGGCCCACTTCCTACCATGCAAGACTACTCACACTACGGAAGTACTAGCTCAAATGTACTTAAAAGAGGTCATCCGGTTACATGGAATCCCAGTATCAATTGTTTCAGATCAAGACCCTTGTTTCATCTCCAAGTTTTGGAAAAGTTTGCAGAAAGAAATGGGCACACAGCTAAATGTCAGCACAGCCTTCCATACACAAACTGATGGCCAAACAGAACGAGTTAATCAAATCCTAGAAGACATGTTGAGGGCATATGCTTTAGATTTTACTGGATCATGGGATTCACAGATACATCTTATAGAATTTGCTTATAATAATAGTAATCAGGCGACAATTGGTATGGCTCCCTTCGAAGCCTTATACGGAAAAAAATGCAGATCCCCTGTATACTGGGATGAGGTCGGGGAGCGAACATTACTAGGACCTGAATTGGTGCAGCAAACATCAGAGTCAATTAAGCTAATTCGGGAAAGAATGCGAACAGCTCAAAGCAGACAGAAGAGTTATGCTGATAACCGTCGAAAAGAGTTGGAATTCAAAGTAGGAGATCACGTATTTCTAAAGGTAGCACCAATGAAAGGCATTATGCGTTTTGGACGAAAAGGCAAACTTAGCCTCCAATTTATTGGACCCTTTGAAATATAGAACGTATTGGCCAAGTAGCTTATCGATTAGCATTACCACCTACCTTTTCTACAATACATAATGTCTTTCATGTATCGATGCTTCGAAAATACGTGTTTGACCGATCACATGTAGTAAATTATGAACCTCTACAAATAAGTGAAAACTTGGAATATGAAGAGACTCCAGTTTGCATCCTAGCAAGAGAAAAGAAGTCACTTCATAATTGGGAAATAAGTTTAGTGAAGGTTCTCTAGAGAAATCAGCAAGTAGAAGAAGCTACATGGGAACGAGAAGAACAGATGAAAGTCAAATACCCTTATCTGTTTAAGAACCAAGAAACTTTCGAGGGCGAAAGTTCTTAAGAGGGGAAGAATGTAACAACCCAAATTTGTACGCATACACTACAGAAAATTAAATGTCAAATGTTGAGCAGGACGAAATTTTATTTAAAGGGATGGTAAATGTAATACCCTAACCTTAATTTAGAAAGCATGAAAACAAATAAAATATATAATTAAGAATGAAAATATATAAACTTAATAGGAAAATCGGGTGGAAATTTAGAATTAAAAAAATAAAAAATTTATTAATTATCCAAAAATAATGAATAAGGGGGCAGAATCAAGGAGAATTAATTAGAAGTTGGACGCTAGCTAATTCAGGAGACAACGGGTAATAGATAACTTTTTGTTTGGGCACTGCTCATTGGATGAATTAGAGGTGAATTAATTGCCCATATACTCTTAAAATTTGAAAGAGTTAAAAAGGGGAAGTGGAATCCACAAGCAGTGAAGGCAACCCACGCGTGAAAACTAACGAGATTGGAGAGAAAATTGGAGAGAGCGAAAGTGGAGAGAGCGAGATTCTCAGCGAGACAGTGGGAGAGAGCGGGAGCCAGAGCGAGAGTCACGAGAGCCATACCAGCGAGAAAGCTGGAGAGAGCGAGATTCTGAGAACAGAAAAAGCGAGATTTGGACAGAAGCGTGGATTATGCATTGAATTTGGCCACAGTCTTATAGATTATACATGGACAACCCTAAAATTCAATACAAACAAAGGTTGATAATGTAAGGGCAAACGTTAGCCAAAATTAGGTGTCTTATTAAAAGAAATTCTTAAACCTAAGTAATTTTAAAGAAGTCATTTGTAGGATGAGTTGTCACACAGAGAAGAGCTAGAAACGGCTATAAATAGGAGGCTTGCTGGAAGTTAAACTCATTCTCAAACAAAACTCAGTAGTAAAAGGGTGAAGTAATTCTGTTAGTTTGAAGGAGAAAATGCAAGGGAAGTGCTGCCCAAATTTCCTTCTGATTTAAGAGGAAAAGCTCTACTGATTAAACCATAAGGAATAATAAGGAATAACTAGGATCGCAGTCAAAGTAAGTAGTTTATCTCACCCTCACTTTAAGTATTTCATGGTAGTGTACCTTTAATATGTTGCATAATTATGTTATTGTTATGTTGCATTACATGTTTAAAATATATTTATCGACAAGGGACCTCATGCATTATGTTTGTTCACAACGATGAAATAAGATTAAATTTTAATTAGATAAAGATTATGCTTCTAAGGCTAACAGGGCATGTATGGTTGCACCCCTTTAGACCCAGTTCTATGTCAAGTTTATGTTAATGGTTGATGTTGGATGCGACTCTGGCCCTACTGATTGTATAACCCGCTAATCATTAGATGGGTTAGTTTCCGCCTAAGTCCTCATCTTCCTATCAGGGCGAAGAAATTTACGTTAGAAGCATAACCGACCACCACATGTTATTATATGTTTTCGGTCCCAATCATATGTTTTCAGGACATGTTGCATGTGATTGTGCATTTGGTCACTACCCTATGTGAGAATTACTTACTAGGTATATTATATACTCATCCTATTTTTACAAACTTTATAGGTAAGGACACAGCGTTGGTGGCAGAACTGGATGTCGCTCAAATGGCCAAGCATCAAACTCACTATTATAGGCATATGCATTTTTGTGTCACTACGCTAGTGTTTTATGGATCCTGGTGTTTTGTAAAATAAACTTTTTATATAGTTTTCTACCTAATTAATAAAATCTTAGATATGTTCTTTTGAGATTTTTATCAAAACTCATCTCATAATAGAAAAGTCTAAGCATGCATGTCGTAGCGGTCNAAAATACGTGTTTGACCCATCACATGTAGTAAATTATGAACCTCTACAAATAAGTGAAAACTTGGAATATGAAGAGACTCCAGTTTGCATCCTAGCAAGAGAAAAGAAGTCACTTCATAATTGGGAAATAAGTTTAGTGAAGGTTCTCTAGAGAAATCAGCAAGTAGAAGAAGCTACATGGGAACGAGAAGAACAGATGAAAGTCAAATACCCTTATCTGTTTAAGAACCAAGAAACTTTCGAGGGCGAAAGTTCTTAAGAGGGGAAGAATGTAACAACCCAAATTTGTACGCATACACTACAGAAAATTAAATGTCAAATGTTGAGCAGGACGAAATTTTATTTAAAGGGATGGTAAATGTAATACCCTAACCTTAATTTAGAAAGCATGAAAACAAATAAAATATATAATTAAGAATGAAAATATATAAACTTAATAGGAAAATCGGGTGGAAATTTAGAATTAAAAAAATAAAAAATTTATTAATTATCCAAAAATAATGAATAAGGGGGCAGAATCAAGGAGAATTAATTAGAAGTTGGACGCTAGCTAATTCAGGAGACAACGGGTAATAGATAACTTTTTGTTTGGGCACTGCTCATTGGATGAATTAGAGGTGAATTAATTGCCCATATACTCTTAAAATTTGAAAGAGTTAAAAAGGGGAAGTGGAATCCACAAGCAGTGAAGGCAACCCACGCGTGAAAACTAACGAGATTGGAGAGAAAATTGGAGAGAGCGAAAGTGGAGAGAGCGAGATTCTCAGCGAGACAGTGGGAGAGAGCGGGAGCCAGAGCGAGAGTCACGAGAGCCATACCAGCGAGAAAGCTGGAGAGAGCGAGATTCTGAGAACAGAAAAAGCGAGATTTGGACAGAAGCGTGGATTATGCATTGAATTTGGCCACAGTCTTATAGATTATACATGGACAACCCTAAAATTCAATACAAACAAAGGTTGATAATGTAAGGGCAAACGTTAGCCAAAATTAGGTGTCTTATTAAAAGAAATTCTTAAACCTAAGTAATTTTAAAGAAGTCATTTGTAGGATGAGTTGTCACACAGAGAAGAGCTAGAAACGGCTATAAATAGGAGGCTTGCTGGAAGTTAAACTCATTCTCAAACAAAACTCAGTAGTAAAAGGGTGAAGTAATTCTGTTAGTTTGAAGGAGAAAATGCAAGGGAAGTGCTGCCCAAATTTCCTTCTGATTTAAGAGGAAAAGCTCTACTGATTAAACCATAAGGAATAATAAGGAATAACTAGGATCGCAGTCAAAGTAAGTAGTTTATCTCACCCTCACTTTAAGTATTTCATGGTAGTGTACCTTTAATATGTTGCATAATTATGTTATTGTTATGTTGCATTACATGTTTAAAATATATTTATCGACAAGGGACCTCATGCATTATGTTTGTTCACAACGATGAAATAAGATTAAATTTTAATTAGATAAAGATTATGCTTCTAAGGCTAACAGGGCATGTATGGTTGCACCCCTTTAGACCCAGTTCTATGTCAAGTTTATGTTAATGGTTGATGTTGGATGCGACTCTGGCCCTACTGATTGTATAACCCGCTAATCATTAGATGGGTTAGTTTCCGCCTAAGTCCTCATCTTCCTATCAGGGCGAAGAAATTTACGTTAGAAGCATAACCGACCACCACATGTTATTATATGTTTTCGGTCCCAATCATATGTTTTCAGGACATGTTGCATGTGATTGTGCATTTGGTCACTACCCTATGTGAGAATTACTTACTAGGTATATTATATACTCATCCTATTTTTACAAACTTTATAGGTAAGGACACAGCGTTGGTGGCAGAACTGGATGTCGCTCAAATGGCCAAGCATCAAACTCACTATTATAGGCATATGCATTTTTGTGTCACTACGCTAGTGTTTTATGGATCCTGGTGTTTTGTAAAATAAACTTTTTATATAGTTTTCTACCTAATTAATAAAATCTTAGATATGTTCTTTTGAGATTTTTATCAAAACTCATCTCATAATAGAAAAGTCTAAGCATGCATGTCGTAGCGGTCGGACCATAGTATGTAAGGATTTGGTCGTTACACAATAAGTCTACCATTTTGGGGACATGACCGAGTCGGGAGCTAGGAACATAATTTCACGAGGTGGAATTCACTCTTTCCCAACTTTAGGGTAAGTAGATGAGTGTTACCTTAAATAGTATCTTGGGGACTTGAACAAATGGCCTTACCCTCTCACTGGCTCGAGAGGGATTTCTGTATGATGGTTGGACCATAAACAGGATCTTCATTAGAGAAGAACTAGTACTTAAGAATGTAGAGGTAAGGGGTAAAATGGTAATTTGACCCAATTGGTGTGATGAATACTCGTGAAGGACTAACTTGCTGTTATTGGTCAATATCCATGGACACAAAAATATATCTGCAGTGAGAAGAGTGCAACTGTGGGTCTATACCGGAGTGTACCCACAATTAACAAATATTGATTAACTTGATTAATGAGTTTAGTTAATTAATCTAATATCATTGAAGCTTCAGATTTGTAGGTCCATTAGGACTCACTGGTAACTCACAAAGGGTATTGAAGTAATTAAAGTAATGTGAAATGTTCAACTTTACTAAGGGAAAGAATATAATGTATGGTGATACATTATAATATAAAGTTTATATTTTCATTAAACTATATAATATAAATTATTTTGAATTTGATTCAAAAATTAATTTAATGAGAGAATTATATATTTGAAGGTGTTCAAATATTAAATTTAATATGAATAGATTTCATATTAAAACTATAGGTGAAAGTCAATACGCATTAGATGTACATTAAAACTATAAGTAATATGAGAGAAAAATAATTGAATGTGATTCAATTATAAGATTAAATTAAATGTGTGATATTTAATTTATAGATTTATTAATTTGAGAATTAATAAATTATTTATTTTAATTAAATTTAATTAATTTTGATTTAATTAAATTAATTGAATTAAAATTATAGGTTATGAAAGAGATGTATTAGAATATGATTCTAACTCACATTTAATTAAATATGAGATATTTAATCATTATTAATTGATTTGATTAATTAATAATTATTTTATTTATTTTAATAAATTAAATTTTGAATTAATTTAATTTTTAAATTAAATAAATTTATTGTTATTTAATTAAATTTGATTTAACTTATTAATTAAATAAATAATTATTTTAAATAATTTAGTTATAACAAATTCTAACGTGTCGAGTTATAATGGGAGTGAGAGAGATCTTCTCCCTAACTTCCTCCTCTTTGTTGTCTGTGTATCATAGAATTAGTTTTTTTTATCTCTCTAGCTGTTGGTCTTCTGATATTTTTTCATGAAGAAAATTGATCCTACCTCCTTCTACCTCACTAGTTCATGAGAGTACTGGTAAAATCTTTTTTGTGGTGTTCACTTGTTATGCAGTAGAGGAATCAAGATCATAGATCCAAAAAATTGGTGAAGCACTCCATAATCGTCAACGAAAGTAAGGATTTACATATCTTATTTCTCTATTAATTTATTATTAAAATATGAAAATGGTCTGAAATTTTTTCCACTTGATATCCATCTCAGAATTTATTAATGAATTAAAATTTGCTTAATTTTTTTTTATTTGAGGTGGGATGTGCAATGTCGGGAAAGCCTGTAAACTAATTGGGTTAATTGGCCTTAGAATTTACAATTTTATATGATTCATTCATATAAGGGCCCTATGTTTTAGGCATTTAAATCGTAAATTAAGTCTTTCGTAAGTTCGAGTCAACAGTAAGTCATTTTTTTATGAAGATCGATGAAAATCTAGACCAAATTTGGCCAAAATTGGCGAAAAACAGACTGTAATTTGGAAAAAAATGATGCAAGGATGATGTCAGCATCACGCATAACACAAAAGATGCTAAAGTCGCCCCTAGTTCAGTGGTCTGGTCGGTTCGGCATCTGGCATGTGGTTCGCTGACTGGTTTAACTGGTTTGTTGACTGGGCCAATGATTTTAACCAGTTCGAACTTTTAACTAATTCTTGCGATTTTTTACCAGTTCGTGCATTTTTCAGTCGGTTCGAGCGGTTTTCATTCAGTTTGAGCAATTTTGGCCCAATTTGAGTGGTTTTTAGCTGATTTGAGCAATTTTGGTCTGGTTTTAGAGCGGCTGAAGACTGTTTAGGATAAAATTTGTAAAATAAATGTAAGTTTGTTCTTTAATTTTATCCTAGGGTTAATTAACCAATTCTTATGCTTTTTAAACACTTTTTGGATGTCATTTAGATATAATCTCACCTTAGATTAAATATGCTCATGCATTTTTATATATTATAATAGTTATAATGTATGGGATAATGCATGATTATTTATTCATGATTTATTTAATATAATGATTATGTTAATTTGACGAAATTAATAAAGCACGAAGCATGTAATTACATAGATTAAATATAAACAATTATATTTAATGCAATGTGTAGAGCATGCTGGTATGATTTTCATGTTTAGCTTAAAATATGGAGTTATATTAATTAAATATGAAAATCAAGATGCATTGAGCATGACACATCAATTGTAATAATATAATTGTTATATTATGTTCATGCAATGCATTTTTCATGGTTTAATTATTTAATTAATTAGAATATGATTGTTAATTAAATTAAAGCATAGAGAGCATGATTATTGGGCTAATCATTAAAATTTGAAAATAGTTTTAAAAATTAATTATTAGAAACCGTCAATCTATAATCAAGAATTGCATGCAAATATAGAATCATAGGATAAATTAATTAATTTTAATTTATTTTAAATTATTTAGACCTAAGATCATTTTAATTCTAATAGGATTAGAATTATTTCTTACTTAGTCTTAAAATAGTTTTATGAACTAAGTAGGAAAAGCATTACTATGATTATAAGGGAACTCTACCGGTTAGGTTCTGTCTAGGTAGGAGGTATTTAAGTTGATAATTTACGAAACACCTCCTACTTGGAACTTGAGTTGAATTAATCATAGTTTAATGTTAGCATGCAATGCCACTAGGTTAATGGTTTAATTCACCTAGAAAATAGTGTAAAGACCTTTTTATAAGAGTTATAATTGACATGGACTTAGATAAATTGACTTAACCAAATTTATCTAAGTTAAATAACCCTAAAATATGGTAGGACACTTTAGTGGGGGAAAAGTACAAAATGAGATATACATATCAAGTTTTGCTCCTATATCCCTGTATGTTCGCAACGTGAGATCCATGCTCAGCTTCATGTTGCCTTGGGTGTGGCTTCCCATCGGAAGGTGTTTGCATAGGTCAATAACAAGATGAATGGGAAAAGTGTATATAGTAAGTGGGAGTGGGACGTGTGTCAACGTATCCTCCAGTCTCCACCCCTAAGTCACACCGTGAGATTCCCATGATCCGCCTGTGTATTGTCCTGGAGTAACCATCCTTTCGGAGGGCCTGATCTAAAATTCAAAACACAGTGAACTCCTAAAAATGATAAGGTCACTTAAATTAATTACAAACAGTTTGTCTTTCCTAACAATAGTCTGTTGGTGCGTACCTCTGGGATCTTAAAGTGGGAGGGTTACATTTACAGGGATGAGTTAAGAGTTAACGAATCCTTGACCGAACAACGATGGCTAATGTCTATAAGAATATGAGTCATTCTGGTATTATAATTAGCTGAGAGTTGTCTCATTTCAAAGGAGTAGTAGTTGATCACCCTTCAGTGGTTGTTACTTTAAACCCCTGAAGCATCGTTGCAAAAACTAAATCAATAGTTTATTAGGGTTCTATGATTGTTTTTTTGCTAAATTGGTTGGATAGTTTGCAATTGTTTTCTTGATGGGTTAAGGTAAAGATAATTAATACGGTCAATGTTTGTTTGTTTTTTTTTTCTTTCAACAATGACTTCCTCAATAATTGCACAACTTAAAAATGAAGAAACTATCGACGATAATTACTCTATGTAGAATTCCAACTTGAATATAATTCTTGTTGTCAACGATCTACGGTTCATTTTATCGGAGGATTGTCCTTTGACCCCTGCTTGTAATGCATCCGAAGCTATGAAGGATGCTTATGACCGGTGGATAAAGGCCAACAAAAAGGCCCGCGTCTACATCTTGGCGAGCTTATCTGAAGTTCTATCCAAGAAGCATGAGGTCATCGAAACTGCAAAGGAGATTATGGAATCTCTCCAGGAGATATTTGGACAACCGTCCTATTAGCTCCAGCATGATGCCCTCAAATACATATATAGTTGTCGTATGAAAGAGGGTACATCTATTTAGGAACTTGGCCTGAACATGATGGTCTAATTTAACATGGCAGAGGCAAATAGACTGGTCATAGACGAGCGCAGTCAGGTTGCAGTCATCATGGAATCTCTTCCGAAGAGTTTCCTACAATTTTGCAGCAATGCGATGATGAAAAAAATCCAATATAATCTTACCAGTCTCCTTAATGAGCTACAAATTTATCTACCTCTTACGAAAAATACGAGACCAGTTGAAGGAGAGGCAAATATTGCCCATTCCAAAAGGAAATTTCAGAAGGGTTCATCCTCTAGAACTAAATTTGTTCCTCAATCTTCTACTTCGGAGAAGATTCAAAATAAGAATGGAGATAAGGGGAAGGCTCCCGCTGCTATTGTAAAGGGTAAGGGAAAGGGTAAGTTGGTCGACAAGAGCAGGTATTTCCATTGCAACGTGGATGGACACTGGAAGATGAAGGAACTGTGAGATCTGCAGCAGAAGCGAGATCGTTCCCAATTTCGACTTTTCACAGAATCAAAAGACAGTAAACATAAAATTATGCATATTGACAGAATTTATAGCATGCTTAAAAAGGAAAATAGGGAAGAAAAATCAACTTACCCTTGAAGAAACTAAAGTCTTCACATATTTCCTCTCAAATGGTCACAAACAAAAATGACAACACAACTTGGACACCACCAAGAGGTAATCCTCTGTATTCTCTATAGGGATTAAGAATTACAGAAGCTGTGGGCTTTGTATGTTTTGGGAAGAAGAACAAAGAGGATTTGAGAGAGGATTTTTCTTGGGAGAACATTTCTGGAAAAAAATCACAGCCTTCCTCTATGAAGAAGATGAAGAAGAAGAACTCCCCACCCTTCACATGTTTTTACTGAGAGAGAATTAAGGGGAGGGAGTTGTAACTCTCTCCCTTTAATTTTGAAATTTAAAATTAAATTAAAATAAATTTAATTTAATAAATAATTATATATATATCTATATAATTATATGTTATATCAAATATAACACATAACCTATAATTATTATATTGTATCAAATACAATATAACATATAATTTTTATTTCTCTCAATAATATATGGTATTTAATATAAATCTCATTTATACTAAATTCAATTATATGAATCTTATCCATACAATTAGTATTTGAATCATATTCAAATATTTAATTTCTCTCAATTAATTTGAACAATTCAAATAATCCAAAATTAACTCTCAATAATCCCTATTGAGCTATAGAGGGGACCTTATGGACCTCTAGATTGAAGTTTCAGTGATACTTGAATAATTAATTAAACTTCTTTAATTCAATTACTCGACATCTATTAACTGCCCATCACTCTACTAAAGACCGATAACTGCATTCTTCGCACAACAGATATATTTTTGTGTCCACTATATATAAACAGACAACAGGGCAATGATCCTTCACAAATTGCTCCTAAGTATAGTTGGGCCAAAATTATCATTTTGCCTCTATAGTTACATATAACTTCTTAAGTACCACTGATCCCTCTAATGAATAATAATTCATAGTCCAACTATGACCAAGCCCCTCTCGAGGCAAGAGAGGATGTGGTGCCACATTGTGCAATTGTGTTTCCATCTCTCAAATCAAATGAATTCTTAAAATGATAGGCTTATTGAGTTGACGATTTGACCACTTTCGCCCATACAAATCAAAGAACTACCTTCATAGGCAGAAGTTCACAACTCACTCAGGATTCAAGTCATGTCATCTATGGTCATCCTGGTGAAATGTAACTCTCTACTATTAACGGTGTTATATAATGAGACTATTCATTTTGTGGTCCCGTCTTATACAAATCCCTTTGCATAGAACACCTCCGCTCACATGTCTCTACATGAATGATCAAGATCAGATCATTTATAGTACTTTACAACAACTGTAACATCTACAAAGTGAGTTGTATTCGTAGTGTTACCAGGATAAGGTACCCAGCCTTATCCATCTACTACAAACCATTTAGGTTATTGCTTAAACATGATCCGCCTATATATCTCTACATATATGTTTAAACTACAGAAGATAACCTCGGATGTTAGTTTATTAGTTTTGTGGGTTAATGCTACTAAATGTCAAATAAAATACCTCAAATTTTATAAAATAAATAAATCATTTGCACATTACAATTACAAACTACAAAACCCACGAGATTTAGGGCATCAACCTCAACAATCTCTCACTTGTCCTAAAGCTAGTGAGGTGTACATCATAAAATTCATACTAATATAAAAGTACACAAAGCAAGAAACTAGGGCATAAAATATGCCTAGTACAAAATCTCCCACTTGCCCTAGACTAGATATGGCATGTCCTGTAGATCCATACTCTGCAGGTGATACTCAAACACCTTAGCCGTGAACGATGCTGTAAATGGATCAGCAACATTGTGCGCTGAAACTATCTGCATGACGATCATGTCCCCTCGATCAACAATCTGTTGAATGAGATGATACTTTCGCTCTATGTGCTTTCCGTGTTTGTGACTCCTAGGCTCTCGAGAATTAGCCACATCACCATTATTATCACACTAAAGTATGATGGGCTTTAACATGTGTGGAACCACTTCTAGATCAGTCAGGAATTTCTTGAGCCACACAACTTCGTTAGCAGCTTCATAAGCTGTTACATACTTAGCCTCCATTGTGGAGTCAGTAATACACCCTTGCTTGGTACTTCTCCAGAATATTACCCCTCTGTTAAGAGTGAACATTGATCCTGAAGTGGATTTCCTAGAATCCTTATCAGTCTTGAAATCAGAGTTCGTGTATCCTATAAGGATCAAATCCTTAGAACCATACACGAGCATGTAGTCCCTCGTTCTCTGAAGATACATGAGAATGTTCTTAGTGGCGTTCCAGTGATCATATCCTGGATTAGACCGATATTTATTGACTATCCCCACTACATAGTAGATGTTAGGTCTAGTACATAACATCACATACATTAAGCTACCAACAGACGATGCATAGGGGATCCGTCTCATTTTCTCAACTTCTTGAGGTGTCTTAGGATACTGTTCCTTAAACAAAATAATTCCATGCCTGAAAAGGAGTAAGCCTCTTTTGGAGTTTTGCAACGAAAACTTGACAAGCATCTTGTCAATGTACGATGCCTGAGACAGGGCCAACGTTTTATTCTTCCAATCTCGAAAGATCTAAATGTCCAGAACAAACTATGCCTCTCCTAAATCTTTCATTTGGAATTAGGTTGCTAGCCAACTTACATCATTCCCAATGAATAGGATATCTTCTACATATCACACAAGAAAATCTATTGAATTGTTGATGATTTTCTAGTAAACACAAGGTGAAGGGATGAAAGCCCTAAGGCACAGTAGAAGTAAAAAACACATAAAAAAACGTATTTAAAATTGGCATTTAAAATAGTACAATTTTACATTGGAATAAAATAGAAAAATAGATTAAGTATGCAAGTCAAAAACATAATTATACAGGGAAGAAATCTTACCTTTCAAACTTTTTAACATTAGAATTTCTCTATTGGGAATTGGGATTGAGCACAACCACTTGGAGTTCTCCATATTTTTGCAGGGAAATTAAGAAGATGAGTATTATGAGATTTTTTTTTTTTTCCTTTTGGAATTGGGACAAAAAGGGAAGACAAAAAACATAGAGAGTTTTGAATATTGATCAATTGATCTTCTCTACTTTTTTTTTTTTTTTTTTTTTTTTGATACAGAGAGAATAGGAGAGAGGGTGAAAGTGAGGAGATGTGGGATTTTTCCCAATGTCTCCAGTAACTCCCCTACATGGGGAGTTACATTTTATGTAATTAAAATTAAATTAAATTATATATTTAATTAAATTAAATTAAACTATTTATTTAATTAAATTAAATAAATAAAAGCAAGAACCAATTTAAATGGTTACCTCTTACATAATCTATAGTTTTAATGTGCATCTAATGTGCATTATTTTAACCTATAGTTTTGATTTAATAAATTTAATTAAATTAAAATTAAATTAAATTAATTAATTAATTAATTAATTTTTCAATTAATTAATCATCTATTAAATATCACATATTTAATTTAAATTTCTAATTTGAATCATATTTAAATATATTTCTCTCATTTAACCTATAGTTTTAATGTGTATCTAATGCACATTATTTTTAACTTATAGTTTTCACTATGAATCTTATTCATATTAAACTAATATTTGGACTTTTTTCGAATATTTCGTTCTCTCATTTATTAATTTTGAATCATATCCAAAATTAATAACAACATCTAAAATTAAAATTTATATTAAAATGTATCATCATACATTAAAAAATTCTCAATTTGAATTTGAATATTTCAAATTCAATTTAATGACAAATTACTTCATTACCCTTTACAAGCTAGGAAAGGGACCTAATGGACCAGCTCCGACGATATGAGATTAATTGGCTGAACTCATTAACCAAATTAATCAATATTTGTTAACTGTGGGTACACTACACTAAAGACCCACAGCTGCACTCTTCTCACTACATATATGTTTCTATGTCCACGGATATAGATTAATAACAATAAGTTAGTCTTTCACGAGTGTTCATAACACCAGCTAGGTCAAATTACCATTTACCCCTGGGTTACCTCTACATTCTTAAGTATCAGTACTCCTCTAACGAACAACCTGTTTCTGGTCCAACCATTAAACAGAAACCTCTCTCGGACCAGTGAGAGGATAGGGACCTTTGTTCAAGTCCCGGAGACACCACTTAAGAGAACACTCATCTACTTACACTGAAGATAGGAAGGAGTAAAATCCATCTTGTATGATTATGTTCCCAACTACCTACTCGGTCTTATCCCCAAAATGATAGGCATATTGAGTCGATGAACTTCCACTCTCACCTATACAAATCAAATCCATCATGAACAGAAGTTCATATATACGCAAGAGTAAAACTAAGTTGCCTAGGTCATCCTATTGAAATAGAAACCTAACTAGCCAATGGAGTTACATCAAGTGATTACTATCTCACGGTCTGATCTTGTGCAAATTCATTGCCCAGGATATCCTTACTCGCGTGTTTCCTACACGAACGCATTGGATCACTATGTTTGTATCAAATACAAAGTGGGTCATATCCATAGTGTTACCAGGATAAGGTACCCAACCTTACCCCTATATTATAGAACTAGAATGTATTTCGAACATTGATCCCTATATGTCTCTACGTACAGTTCAAGACACATAAGACAGCCTAGGATGTTAGTTTATTGGATTTTAGGATTAATAAGACAAAATTAAATAAAATATCAACAACACTTATTGAGAAAAACATTAATAACTATTTATTCATTACGGTCATTTAATTACATTCACTATCTACGAGTTTTAGGGCATAAAACCCGACAAACTCCCACTTGAACTAAAACTCTAGTTAGTGGGATGTACATTACATGGAACAACAGGGATGTTACAAGTACAAAGTAAAAGCCAATAAACTAAGGCATCTCATACCCATTACACATCTCCCATTTGCCCTATATTACAAAATGTACATATCTTGTAAACCTAGATTCTCTAGATGACTCTTGAACACTTTAGCCAAGAGAGCATTTGTAAATGGATCAGCAATGTTGTGCTTCAAAGCGATCTTTATGACGACCACATCTCCTTATTGCACAATCTCCCATATCAGGTGATACTTCCTCTCAATATTCTTTCCTCGTTTGTGGTTACGAGGTTCTTTCGTGTTGGCCCCACTATTGTCACAGTATAATGTGATTGGCAAGTTCATATTTGGAATAACTTCCAAATCACTTAGGAACTTCCTTAGCCAAACTGCCTCCTTTGCTGCTTCACAAGCAGTGCATACCCAACCTCCATGGTTGAGTCTGCAATGCATCATTGCTTGATGCTACATCATACTACAGCTCCCGCATTCAGGCTAAACACTGATCTTGACATGAACTTCTTAGAATCCTTGTCAGTTTGTAAATCAAAGTCTGTGTATCCGGTAAGAATCAAATCCTTAGCTCCATACACTAGCATATAATCCCTCGTTCTCCTAAAATACTTGAGGATATTTTTAACCACAATCCAATGGTCTAACCTTAGATTAGACTGATACCTATTGACTTTTCCCACTGCATAACAAATGTTAGGCCTAGTGTAAAGCATAACATACATTTAAGCTGCCTACAGTTGAGGCATAGGGAATACGTCTCATGTTCTCAACTTCTTGAGGTTTCTTAAGACACTGTTCTTTTGACAAATGAACTCCATGCCTGAAAGGCAATAAACTCTTCTTAGAGTTCTGCATCGAATATCGAATCAACATCTTATGGATATAAGTTGCTTGAAATATCCTAGCGTATTGTTCTTACGATCCCTAATTATTCTGATCCCAAGAACATATTGTGCCTCTCCTAAATCTTTCATTTGGAATTGGATTGCTGGCCACTTTTTAACATCAGTAAGGTATCCAACATCATTCCCAATTAGTAGGATATTTTCCACATAAAGTACTAGGAAAGCTACTCTATCGTTGATGATCTTTTTGTAAACATAAGACTCATCAACATTTTGGTCAAAGCCAAAAGATTTGATCGCAGTATCAAACCTAATATTCCAAGATTTTGATGTCTATTTCAACTCATAAATATGTCGATTTAGTCTACAAACTTTTTGCTTCTGACCTTGGGCTGAAACATAAAGATATTCTCTTCAAGATTGCCATTCAGAAAGATTGTCTTGACATCCATTTGCCATATTTCATAGTCATAATATGTGGCTATCGATAAGAAAATTTGTATAGACCTAAGCATAGCAACAGGGGAAAATTTTTCCTCATAGTCAACCCCTTCCCTTTGAGTATAACCCTTTGCTACGAGTCTAGCTTTGAAGGTTTGTACCTTCCCAACTACATCTCTCTTTCTTTTGTAAATCCATTTACACCCTATGGGTTTAACCTCTTCAGGTGGATCTACAAGATCCCATATTGAATTGAAGTACATCGACTCCATTTCAAGGTCCATGGCTTTGACCCATTGGTCTTTGTCTACGTCACTCATTGCTTGCTTATAAAAACAATGGATCCTCAACGCCATCATCTGGCATGACGACCTGAGTTTCAGTTAAACCCAAGTAATAGTCAGATTATGCTACAACCACTGTATCGAGGCACTCTCAACGATTGAGAATGACGAGACTGACTTGAAATGCTAGTCCCTTCATTAACTCTTGATGAAGGACCAACATCATCATCAACAACTCTTGTTGATTCTTTAGTAGCTTCATTTAATACTAATTTGTTTCACACTTTATTTTCTTGTGGATAGAAGAATAGACCACCTCTCATTTTCTTAGGGTAACCAACAAATTAGCAAAATCTTGAACGAGGTTCCAATTTCTTAGGATTTGTCACTAGCTGATATTGTCTCTCAAAAGTTGGAACAATTAGGATTCTTAAATAAAAACTCATTTGTCTTAAAGGAAAATGCATGGAATTCCTCAAATACTACTAGCCTTTACAAAAACATTCTTTTTTATAAAACTGCACCATTAACGCATCTTATCGCAGGATTTCAATAAAATTCGCTAAGTGTCACAGGCTCAGCTAGCGCAAAGACACGCATTTGAAGGATTCCAACACAAGGAAGATACATTGGTTCGTGTTGTTCCTATCAAATCACCACTTGCAAGTATGGGTATTTGACTGTCGACGTCTGAAAAGCAACTGAAATGGCAGGCGGCTGACCAAGACATGGAAATTAATGTTGTCATATCACAAGTTGCTGAGAAGAAAACGTTTATAAACAAGAAGACTTACAACCGGATATGCAGACCATAATACAGATAGGGAACTTTAGAACTTAGATTATAGTTGTTTTGTTGCTGTAAGAAAAACGCAGGAGGGAAAGAACCGTTGTCATTGTTGATCAAGGAGAATTGTAGAAGATCAAGCTCGAGAGAGAATTATACTTCATTTCTTCACCAAGTTGGTTGTACCCACATTTAGATCAAGCCAAAGAGGACAAGAGATTGAACTTTGCGGCTTGACTCTTTTCTTTTCACTTCAATTCCATTTCTCATCTCATGCGATTAAGTGTTACCATTGTAAAGACCGATCCATTCCTTATAAAATCGTGCATTTGATCCATCAATTTTGCCTCTGCTTACATTCTACTATGTGTTAGACGCGTTTGTGACTTTGTTCATACTTAATTTCTAAAGCTTTAATTATGTCAATCATCTGGTTGAAGTTATCTCAGCTAAAACCATTCGAGAGAATGGGATAGCTAGGAACGCATTGAGTCAGAACGCACAGCAGATTTAGAGATAAAAATACTTGTGTTTCACTACTTTCTATAACCAACGCATGCATCCTGGAAATAGGAACATGTGGCATTCGCATTGAGAAATGTTGAATAATCAGATAACTAGAAACCTAACGCATTTACATACATTTGGATTGTAAACAAAGCATATCTCATCTTCATCTTTACCCACACTCTTACGTGTTCATCTTACTTGGATCAACGCATACCCCTATCACTTAGCACCATTCTTTCATTGAACCCTGTTTTTCACTTAAACTCAATGTGTCTTCTTGTATGCATGCATTAAAATTAGTGTAGATAAAACTCCTCCAACATTTATTTAGAACCCTTCTACATCTGTTGCAACCCAAGGTCTGCGTTAGTCTAACATAAATCCTTGTGTACGACTCTAGACTTACTAGGAACCTGAATTAGATTTATACTTGGATCTGACTTAGGAAAAGCTTGTACGATCATAGAGAGTGTAACGCATCCCACAGACGCATCACCCAACCTTCTCACCTAGAGAAGTAATTCACCATTCATCTTCATTCACCTCAATCTTTTCTTCCATCTTTATTTGTAATACACTCCTAGCGCACATCACAAAGTACGAACACTAGTACATATGTTGGACAACCCCAAATTCTGAAGTAGTGCAAACTACTTTTACGCCCCCTTCATAACTCGAAAGGTATTTCAAAAACACTCTTCGAGGGAATGATGAACAGTAGTCTCTACTGCAAACCCTAAAACGAGCTAGGCAATTAAGCATAACTCATTATAAAACGAATAATATCTAACAAGGTTCTATTTCTCCTTTCCGATACATCGTTTTGTTGAGGTGTACCAAGTCTGAAGAGTTTAGATTGGATTCCATGTTCTATCATAAAGTCTTGGAATCTTAAATCCATGCACTCTCCATCTCGATCAAATCGACGTGTTTTAATAGTCTTACCTAAGAGATTTTCAACTTCTGTCTTATATTCCCTGAACTTTTTAAGGGCTTCAGACTTATGTTCCATTAGGTATAAGTAACCATACCTAGAATAATCATCTATAAGATAGATGAATTCTCTGTACCCTCCTCGAGCTTTTATATTCATTGGACCACAAAGATTCGAATGTATGCGCTCTAAGGGCGTTTTGGCTTTATAACCTTTTCCACTAAAGGGTCTTTTAGTCATCTTAGCCTCAAGACAAGATTCACATGAAGGTAATGAATCATTTTTTAACTCACTTAGAAGTCCATTCTTTACCAATTTCTCGATCCTATCGAGATTAATATGACCTAATTTTAAGTGCCAAAGATAAGTATTTTTGTTACTTGAAGAAATTATTTGCCTTTTAGTTTGAGTATCAGCAGTTTTAAACATCTCATTATTTAAAAGTGCTTTTGTTTCAGTTGGTTTTAACATATACGAGTTGTTTTCTAATTTAGCTGAACAAATATGTACCCCATTTTTTTTTTAAATGAACACTTCATTACTTGTAAAAAATAGTGAATGCATATGTTCGATTAAGTAGGAAATAGATACTAAGTTCCTTTTCATTTTATGAACAATATACAAACTTTCTAAGAAAAGAAATCTATTTCCAAAAACAACTTTGCAGCTCTCACTGCACAAGTTGAAATGGCGTCTCCAGTTCCAATCTTGAGCGTCATTTCACCCTCAACAAGCTACTAGAAGGAACTAGTTCCCTATAAACAAGAACAAACATGATCAATGGCACCTGAATCAAGTATCTAGGCATTGTGGTCATTTTCCATTAAACATGTTTTTAAAACAAGTAAATCATATTTACCTTCCTTTTCCTTCTTCTTCTGATATTTAATTAATAATTAAATATCATATATTTAATTTTATTTGAATCATATTCAAATAATATCTTCTCACATAATCTATGTTTTTAATATGAATCTCGATTATATTAATTATAATCTATAGTTTTCATGTGAATCTCATTCATATAATTAATACTTTAATCTTATTCAAATATTTCTCTCTCTCATATAATAAAGTATAATTTTGAATTTTATTCAAAATTAACTTTAAATTATAATGTATCTATATAAATTATATTAATTATATCTTATACAATTAATTCCCTTATTTAATTTGAATAATTCAAATTAATCCAAAAATAAATTATTATATTTTTACACTTAGTGAGCTAGTAAGGGGATCTAACGGAACTACATATTAGAAGTTCTAATGATACAAGATTAATTAATTAAACTCTTTATTTAAATTAATCAACATTCATTAATGATAGGTCAATCCACTAAAGACCCACATTTGCATTCTTCACACTATAGATATATTTTTGTGTCCAAGAATATAAACAATCAATAGTAACTCGACCCTTCACAAATTGCTCGTAATTACAGCTAGGTCAAATTATTGTTTTCCCCTATAATTACATCGAACTCCTTAAGTCCCATTGATCCTCTAATGAACAACCTATTTATGGTCCTACTATAAACAAAACTATCTCGGGCCAGTGAAAGGAAGAGGTCTCATTGTTCAAGACCCAGAAACAGCATTTAAAAGAGCAATTCATCTACTTGTCCTAAAACGGGAATGAATGAATTCCATCTTTTGTAGCTATGTTTTCAGTTCTCTACTCGGATAAATCCTCATAATGGTAGGCTTGTTAAGTTGGCGAGTTAGGTCACTCTCACTCATACAAATCAAAAGACTGTCCCCATAGACAGGAGTTCATAACCTACTCAGGATTGAGGTCGAGTTACCTATGGTCATCCTATGAAATGTTAATCTCTTAGTCAACGGTGTTATAAAAGGAGATTAATCATTTTGTGGCCCAGTCTTATACAAACCTTTTGTATAGGATACCCCCACTCACATGTCTCTACATGAACGATTAGGATCAAATCATTTATAACACTTTACAACTCTTGTAACAATTACAAAATGGATTGTATTCGTAGTGTTGTCAGGATAAGGCACCCAACCTTATCCATATACTACAAACCATCTAGGCTATTACTTGAACATGTTCTACTTGTATGTCTACCATGTATTGTTCAAGTTTTAGAAAACAACCTTGGATCTTTCTTTAACGGATAATTGCATATATAAAATCATTGATTATTATTTTAAATAACTTATTAACTACAAGGCTTTAGAGTATACATCCCAACATAAATATGTATGGATAATGAGCAGCTTTGGAATAATTCCTAGCTTAGAAAATAATTTTAAAATTTCTAAATATGAAGTAAAACTAAAATCACAAAAGGACCTCATAAAAGTGTTGAAATAAAACAAAATTACTAGAATTGATTCATACAAATTTATGTGAAATTGAAGGAATTTTAACTAGATAAAGAATAGATACTTTATCACTATTATTGATGATTTTTCAAAATATACTCATGTTTATTTAATAAAAAATAAAAGTGATGCTTTTGGATAAATTATTTTAAATAAATTTCTCCTCCAAGTCGAAAATCAATTCAGTAGAAAAATTAAAAGAATTAGAAGTGATAAAGGTCGAGATTATGAATCATTTGAATTCTATTCATATGTTGAATCATTACGAATAATTCATGACACTACTTTCTCATATTCACCTACTTCTAATGGAGTAGCTGAGAGGAAAAATAGAACCTTAATTGGTTTAACTAATGCTATGCTATTAGAATCAGGTGCATCTTTTAATTTTTGGGTTGAAGCAGTTTTGACCCCTTGTCATGTGTCAAATAGACTGTCATATAAAAAGACAAAGATTACACCTTTTCAATTATGGAAAAGGTATAAGCCAAATTTGGGATATTTAAGAGATTGGAGATGTTTAGTTTTTGTAAAGCTAACAGATCCTAAAAGACCAAAATTAGGGTCTAAAGCTATCACTTCTGTTTTTCTTAGATATGCAGTCAATAATACAACCTATAGATTTCTTCATATTGAGCATAATGTTATTTTTTTAATCAAGTAATTAATGCTATATTTTAATCAAGTAATTAATGTAATTTTTCATGAAGAAAATTTTCCTTTCAAATCAAGAAATTGTAGGGGCCAGAATAGTGAACAAATTTCTAAGTTTAGTTGTTCCTATACTCCTAGTGATAATAATGACAATAGTTCTCTAATTGAATTGAGGAGGAGTAAATGACCTAGAAGTGCAAAAGATTTTGGTCCTAATTTTTGTGTTTATAATGTTTAGGAAATACCATTTCTTTGCAAGAAACTTTAACATCTCCATATTCAATTTTCTGAAAAAATGCTATAAATGATAAGAAGGAATCACTAATTTCTAATAAAAAACTTGATCATTAGTTGATGACCACGAGGTTGTAAAAACTATTGGGTGTAAATGGGTCTTGAAAAAAAAGTTAAAATCGGATGATAGTATAGACAAATATAAAGCTAGACTTGTCGCAAAAGGTTTTAAAAAAAAAAAAAAGAAGATTTAGACTTCTTTGATACCTTTTCTCCGATTATAAGAATCACATCCATTAGATCGTTAATTGCAATTGCTGCAATCTTTTATATAAATATTCATCACTTATTCATCAAATGGATGTGAAAACACCTTTTCTAAATGGTGATTTAGAAGAAGAAATTTATATGGACCAACCTGAAGGTTTTATAGAGTCTGGACAAGAGAACAAAGTGTCTAAGCTTATTAAATACATATATGGCTTAAAGCAAGCTCCAAAGCAGTGGCATGAAAAATTTGATTCTTGCATGCTAAATAATGGTTATAAACCAAATGAATGTGACAAGTGTTGGGGCTGTTGTCCTAAATCTCATGGGTTTTATAGTTTGTAAATTATTTATATAATTAAATAAAGCGTTACTTTATTCGAAATTTAGTCTATATTAACCCAATTCAATAGACTAAGATCCAAGTTTATTTAATGTAACTTAAACATGGATGTAGTTGACATACAAGTGGATCATGTTTAAGTAATAACCTGAATGATATATAGTATATGAATAAGGTTAGGTACCTTATCTTGGTGACATTATGGATATGACCAACTTTGTAATTGTTACAATAGTTGTAAAGTGTTACAAATGATTTGATCCTGATCATTCATGTGGTGACATGTGAGTGGTGGCATGTAAGTCGAGGTATCCTATACAAACAGTTTGTATAAGACCAAACAGCGAAATGATTAGTCTTTCTTCATAATGTTGTTACTTGAAACGACTTACATTTCACTAGGATGACCATAGATAACTTGACCGTAATCTTGAGTGAGTTGTGAACTCCTACCTATGAGGAAAATCCTTCGGCTGTATGAATGAGAGTGACTAAATTCGCCAACTTAATAAGCCTGCCATTTTGGGGATTTGTTTGAGTGGGGAGCTGAAAACACAACTACACAAGATGGACTATAACTAATTGTTCATTAGAGGGATCAATGGTACTGAAGGAGCTAGATGTAACTATAGAGGTAAAACGGTAATTTGACCCAACTATAGTTATGAGCAATTTGTGAAGGGTCAACTTAATGTTGATTGGTTATATCCATGGACACATAAATATATCTACAGTACGAATAGTGTAGCTGTTGATCTTTACTAGAGTGGCAGACTGTTAATGAATGTTTATTAATTTAATTAAAGAGTTTAATTAATTAATCTCGTATCATTGGAGCTTCTAAACTATAGGTCCATAAGATCCCCTTACTAGTTTACTTAGGATAAAACAAGGAATAATTACTTTTTAAATAATTTGAATTGTTCAAATTATTTGAGGGAATTAAAAGCGTTAATTATATTAATGTAATTAATATAAAGTATAATGTAGATTGATACATTATAGTATATAGTTAATTATAAATATAGTTTGTAATTAAATTCATATGAATATTTGAATGAGATTTAAATATAATTTATATAAATGAGATTTATATAATTACTATAGGTTAAAATTTAATGTGAATATGATTCATATTAAAACTATAGGTTATAAGAGAGATATGCATTTTAATGTGATTCAAATGTATATTATATGATTAATTAAGTTAGTTAATTAATAATATAATATACTTTATTATATGATAATTTGGTATATTTAATAATTCCCCATTATAGGGGAGTTATTTATTAGGGTTGATACCCTAAATCTCGTAAGGTCCTATAGTTTGTAAACATTATTGAACAAACTCTTAATGTATTTAATAAAATATTTGATATTTTACTCATTGTCTATAAAATATATGATATTTTAATTGCATTAACTACAAATCAATAAACTAACATCCAAGTTATCTTTCTAACTTAAACATGTATGAGGAGACATACGGGTGAATCATGTTTAAGTGATAACCGAAATGGTCTGTAGTAGATGGATAAGGCTGGGTACCTTATCCGGGTGAAATTACGAGTATGACCCGCTTTGTAGGTGTTACAATTGTTGTAAAGTGTTACAAATAATCTGATCCTGATCATTCATGTATTAGACATGCGAACGGGCTATACAAAGAAGTTTGTATAAGACCGGACCACGAAATTTTTAGTCTCATTATATAACGCCATTCATAATAGAGACTTACATTTCACCAGGATAACCATAGGTAACATAACCTGAATCCTGAGTGAGTTGTGAACTCTTACCCATGAGGGTGGTCCTTTGATTTGTATGGGTGAGAGTGGCCAAATCGCGGACTCAGCAAGCCTACTATTGTAGGGATTCGTCTGATTGGAGAGTTAGGAATACAGCTACACAAGATGGAATTCACTCATTCCTCGAAGTAGGAGTAAGTAGATAAATTTCTCCCTTAAGGGTTGATTCCGGGTCTTGAACAATGTAGTGTCACACCCTCTCTTGGCCCGAGAGGGGTTTAGTCATAATAGGACCTATGATCTATTTATCATTAAAGGGATTAGTAGTACTTAAGAAGTTAGATGTAATTACAAGGGCAAAAACGGTAGTTTGGCCCGACTGTACTTACGAGCAATTTGTGAAGGGTCATCGTACTGTTGATTTGTTATATCCAATGGACACAGAAATATATCTGTAGTGCGAAGAGCTCAGTTGGCGGTCTTTAGTGCCGACAGTTAACGGATGGTGAATAATGTAATTAAAGAGTTTAGTTTATATTCATATACCGTTGGAGCTTCAAGCTACAGGTCCATGAGGTCCCCTTAGTAGCTCAATAGGATTTAGTTGAGAATCAGTTTTTGGATTAATTTGAATTGTTCAAATTAATAGAGAGATTTAATTATATATCATATAATTATTCTTTCAATTACATATGATATAATTGTCATAATGTATTTGATATATTATAGCTTATGGGAGAAATAAATATTTGAATGAGATTCAAATATATTTTTCTATGAATGGGATTCATAGTTGTTAAATTAATATAAAACATGATCTATATTAAATGTCATATAACAGAGAAAAGAAACTATAATTTATTGTATATGATACAATATTAAACTATGGTTAATATGTTATATTTGATATAACATATAATATAATATATAATATGATAAGTTAGTTAGTATATTTATATTTATATTTATTATATTTTAATAAAAATGAAGGGAGTTACAACTACCTTCCCCATCTTTTCTCTCCACCCACATTAGTGAGGGTGGTTATTCTTTATGGAAAGAGGAACAAAAGAAAATGGTTTTTCTTCTTCCTCAACGATTTTTTGCAAGTGTGTTGGACGATTGAGAGAAAAAGACAGAATTATTCTGTCTTTTTTTGTTCTTGTGAGAGAGTTCTCAATCTTCTTATTCCTCCACTTTAACCTTTCCCTCTTAACCAAAATAGTCAAAGCTCATCACTCTTGGGTTTTCACCCTAAGAATACCAAGGTCTCATTATGGTAGTGTCCGGGTTTTTTGTTCGAGGCTTATCTTGAAGAAGGTTTTCAAGAAATTTGTGATTCGTACAAGGGAAATCGTGAAGAAAAGGTTTTACAAAGGTGATATTTTTTAAAACTTTTTCTTGTAAAGCATGCTATAATTTAATTGTAAATGCATATCTAGTTGTATGTTTACTATGAACTTTATATTCGATAATTTATAGAATTTGGTTGATCCACTTCCGTTCAAGGTTTTCCTTATATGAGTTCCTTCATTATTTTCATCACGTTAGATGGGAGTTAAATTAACTCACATCTCCCTCTTCCTTGGTGTGTTCTATGTTGTATGTACAGGGAAAAAAGAAGAAGAAAAAAAAGGGTTGCAATTTTTACATGAAAGAAACTCTTTCAAAATCACTCTCTCAATCTTCTGCCTTTACCTTTCTTCTAAAACCAAAAGGAGGCCACTCTTCCCTTTCCTTGCTGGAGAATAACAGAGGCTCCAAATGGTGATGTCTTACGTTGAAGAGTTTTCCAGTGGTTGAGTAGTTCCAGTGTTCGTGAACTTTAGAGAGGAAAAATGAGAAGAGGTTTTCTTTAAGGGTAAGTGTACTTCCTTCCCTCTCTCTTTAGAAAAGCATGTTATAGAATTTATAATATTTAACCTGTAAATGCATCTTTGAATATATGTAACTTCTCTATATTTTTACGTTTTTTGAATTGGAAACCAATTGCACGACATTTCACGTGCTTCCCAATGGAATTCTATTCCTTCAACAAGTGCATCTATTATAAATCATGGAAAGATTCTCATGTTATTATTAGCCTATAAGTTGATGATTTTCTAATCTTTGGCTCAAATAATTTTGTTATAAATGGAACAAAAAAGTTGTTGGCAATCATTTTGATATTAAAGATCTTGGCGAGGCTAATTTTATTATGGGTATGAAAATAACAAAAAATCTAGATGAATTTTTTTTAACCAATTACATTATAACGACAAAATATTCAGAAAATATAATTATTTTGGTTGTAAATATGTGTTTACTCCATTTAGTTCAATTGTTCACTTATTTCTCATTGAAAATGAAAGTGGTGTAATTAATCAAAAGGAGTATACTAGTGTGATTTGTAGCCTATGATATGCAACTGATTGTACTAGATCTAACATTGTATATGCAGTAAGAGTTCTTAGCAGATTTACAAGTAAGCCAGGTAAAGAGCATTGGTACGTCGTCAATCATGTTATGAAATATTTATTGGGAATGAAAGATAATGTCTTACTTTATAAAAAATATTTACCGTTATTGAAGAAAATTCTGATGTTGGTTAGAATACATTGTCAGGTAATTCTCTATCTACTATAGGGTATATTTTTACCTTGGGAGGTTGTGCTCTTTGTTGGAAATCTAAAAAAACAAAGGATGATAGTCAACTCTAGCTTATCACTTTAACTTCTGCTAATGAGGAAACAAGTTCGTTAAGATATTTATTATATGAAATTCTAATGTGGGAGAAACCAATACCTCTTATCGTGATAAATTGTGATAGCACTGCCATAATTGGTAGAGTAAAACATCGTTTTTATAACGGTAAATCCAAACCTTAAGAAGAAAACACAGTATTGTGAGATCTTATTTGAGTAATGGGTGTTAGATTATGGAAGCAAGCAGAGGAAGAAAAATAAAATTATAAGCATTCTAATTCATTAATTTTAACTCTAAAACCAGTATGCTCATAAACTAAAAGAGGGTTTCAACATTAACCGTTGAAGATACTCTTGAATCACGAACTCCAGCTGCAATCCTCCCTTCCTTTGGATGTGAACCACCATAGGGTCTACCCTTCTATTTTCTTGGTGCCTTAGATTGAGTTGTGAGACTCAAAATAAGCTTGAATTAGGGAAAATGGAGGAGAAAAGTTTTCTGGTTTTTTTTTTTATGAAGAACAGTTTTCTTCAACCTTTAATTTCTCAGAATTCAGCAACAAATTGCATGCCCATTCCACTCAAGATTCCAGTTTTATATTGCATGACTTTTAAGTAACTAACAACCTTACATGAATCATAGCTCATGCTTGTGAATTTGAGCTGAAAAAATTGGTAGTTTAGTGACTAAGGTGCTAGCACCTAAAGTGGGAAAACCCCACTTTTTCCATTTCCAATTTTCTTTTTTTTTTTTTTTTACTTTGAAATTTATTTTCAAATTAAAACTTAATTTTAGTTTTTAATTCAAAAAACAAAACTGAAATTTTTATTAATTTCACAAAAATTAATTCAAAATTAATTTTTTAAATAAAATTAATTATTAGTTATTAATTAAATAATTTAATTATTTCAATTAATTTAATATCAAATATTAAATTAATTTAACACCAATTCCACCACTATTTATTCATGAATTTGCTATTTAAATCATATTTAAATATTAATTAATTCTCCAATTTTGTTTAATTAAGAAAATCCTATTAATTGTAGCTTTCTCTAGATCTCCGGGAAAAGCATGAAAAAAAAAGGCTCGAATGGTACGATCCCTCCGTCACCCCAGAATGAAAGGGGTGATCTTGTAGTTCTTGGTCTGTGAAGATACGTTGTTAGATGCTCCGTTTTATTTTCCTATTGAGGCCAAACCTAAACCTATGCTCGAGAGATAGCTGTCCATATACTGATAAGGGATGTATGGATTCTCGAAAAGAAAGGAGCCGAGGTGGTCCCTCCCAGACCACCCGGATCCCACGAGTGAATAGAAAGTTGGATCTACATTGGATCTCACCTGAATCACCCCATCTATCCTCAAAATTAAACGTGTAATTATATAACATATATTTACTAATTCCCTTAATTCTAATTTGAATGTTTCAAATCAACTTATCACGCTACTCTAAGGCTAATTTGTTTGTGAGCTAGTATGGGGACCTAGTGGACCTACAGATCATGAGCTCCAACGATCCGAGACTAATTGGCTAAACTCTTTACGCCAACTACTAGGCCACTTCAATAAAGCCCAGAGTTGCACTCCCCTCACTGTAGATATATTGTGTCCACTCGATATAACTATGATTAGTAAGTTAACCCTGAAGGAACTCTTGCACAAGAGTATCCATGAGTACATGCAGATCTTAACGATTTCATTGTGACCGAATTACCACACATACATTATAACAAATAGATATGCATTGTAACACTGTTATAGGAATGCTTTAACAATTAAAATACAACAGATTGAGCAGACATACTAGTTGAAGACAATCTTCACTCGAACTCAATCCAATGGAAGTAACCCCTCTACGGTTCTTATCGTCTAGCAAATAATCGCCTAGTAGCACCACGATCGTCTACACGAATGGCAGCACACGAACAAACAGCAACCGGGGACGACACAATCACTCCAAGCCCACTTTTGAATAATTTAGGAGAAATTCTCAGCCAATTATCTCATTGCCTATTTAAATAAATAATGAATATAATCATATTATATTCTTAAACTATAGTTTAATATCATATATCTACTATAGTAATTTCTCTTCTACTTGATATAAATCATATTTATATCCAATTTCCTCCAAAATAATGTATCTCATACATTTAGTCAACTTTATCATATATAATTAACGAGTTCAATTATATCATATATAATTGAACTCCCTCTTGTCAATTTGAACATTTCAAACTGACTCAAAAATTGATTCTCAACTTTATCCAAGATACTAAGGGGACCTTATAGACTGTGGCTCGAAGCTCCAACAGTACATGAATAGCTTACTAAACTCTTTGGCCACGAGATCCACCATCCGTTAACTGCCAGACATTCCACTAAAGACCAACAACTGAACTCTTCTTACCATAGATATATTTTTGTGTCCATAGGATATAACCAATCATGGGTACGATGACCCTTCACAGATGCTCGTAAGTACAGTTGGGCCAATTTACCGTTTTGCCCCTGTAGTTACATCTCACTCCTTAAGTACCACCGATCCCTCTAATGAACAATACAACATAGTCCAATTATGTGTGAACACCTCTCGAGCCAAGAGAAGGTGTGTGGTTCCACATCGTTCAAGCCCTGGAATCAGCCCTTAAGGGAGCTATCTATCTACTTTCCCTTACTTCGAGGAAGGAGTGAATTCCATCTTGTGTAGTTGAGTTCCCAGCTCCCAAATCAAACGAATCTCCAAAGTGGTAGGAATGAGTCGGCGACCTGTCCACTCGCACCAATGTAAATCAAAGGACCGCCCTCAATGGTAGGAGTTTCCAACTCACTCAAGATTGAGGTCATGTTACCTATGGTCATCTTAGTGAAGTGAAGTCTCTGTCATGAACGGTGTTATATAACGAAACGTTAACACTTCGTGGTGGTCTTATACAAACTCTTTGTATAGGACGCCCTCGCTTTTATGTCCCCTACACGAATGATCAGGATCAGACCATCTGTGACAAGTCAGAACACTTGTGACCATTCCAAAAAGTGGGCTGCATCCATAGCGTTACCAGAAAAAGTTTTCCCTCCTATATCCATATACTACAAACTATTTTGGTTATCACTTAAGACATGATCCACTTGTATGTCACTACATACATGCTTAAGTTACATCCAGATAACCAGGAATTTTAGGTTTATTGGTTTATAGTAAAGCAAATAAAACAATTAACTGAGCAAAATCAAAATGTGAAGTAAATATCATATATTATACATCACTGTTAGGATATTTTAGGAACACGTTTTGTTTTGTTTTATTTTTATCATTTAAGAACGGATGGGTTTGAACATGAAATCATGCGTTAGACAAAACTGATGCTTTTGCTCCTATGCGTCTGAGGTCATGCGTCGAAATGATGATGCGTTAATCTTAGCATACAATGACCAAGCGTTTCTATCATAAGTTTTCTTATGCTTGCGCCAAGTATAACACAAACGCAAGTTTCTCAGGTAATCCGAGGTCGAACACGGGGACTTGTCACTCAATAATATTTGTGAAGTGATGCGTTTGATGCAATGAATAAAAATAAAGCGAAGAAGGTTTAAATGTTTTACACACTATTCTTACTCCTAACTAAACAGAATGAGCAATAAAAGACTTGCAATAAGAATAAGTAGAAACACAACAACCAATAACCCATAATAATGTTTACTATCTTAAATCGCCCGAGTAATCCCAGCTCGTTGCACTAACACATCACAACTTTCAGTGGTCAGGGTATGACTATATCTCTATAGTACATAGTTGCATCAAGCATAAGACTATGCCTATCTCTAGGAACAATACGAACCTTGCATAATGCGTTCCATCCCTTATCTTCTAAGGTAGTTGGACGCGGCTACTTAACTTATAGACAAGCAAAGCAGCATCCTATAGACAGGCATTGCCACAGCCTTTCACTAAGCAAAGAGGATTAACTCACTATACTCGCACAACGCACACCTTTCGGTGGGTTGCTACATGCGTCCTATCTCTAGGTTATAGATTAAGCATATGATTGACTTTGATAAATAAACGCTGAAGATAAACTATGATCAAGATAGATATGATGAAGAAGACGACAATAGAGGAATGAATATTTGCATTGATCACAAATTATCTTAATATCTCAAGCTAAAATGTAATATAATATAGAGATTAGAAGGGAGATGAAGGACACTACGTCAATGTTGCCGGTGGTGCCATGATTGAATGGTGGAGATGTCTCTCTCAATCTCTATCTCCGGCGAATGCTCCGATCGTCACTCGATCTGGGTTGTGGAGATGAAGAATTCTCGCTGGAAATCTATTTCAGGCTCTCATCTGTGATCACAGACTTCTGCCTTGAGGCAGAATCTCGGATGTCTTAAAATGAAGGTCTCAAGGGTTATTTATAGAGTTTGGACGCCGACAGCTGTAATGATGAAGGTATGGCTCACTGCTTTTGTCGCAGTATGGGCAATGTCACATCGTCTTATCTTGTTGATACTCCTAAGGTATGCGTCCGAGCTGAATTCAGCTGAAGTAATCAACGCGTTCTACCCATCTTGCGATCTTCTATTATGGTTGTCAATCTGTGGCCGCATTCTCTATTTGTTCACCACTTTCTCCATACGTTAGACGCATGTGTTTATCGCAACTTCCATGCGTTAGACGCATGTGATTGTCGTCCGCGTCGTCTTTGCGGTAGACTAGCTTTAGCGCATGCATTTGTCTGTGATTGTTAGCTTCAAACGTATGCGTTTGATTCCTGCGATAACTACAAATATAGACACTTTGGCATGGAATAACGCATAATATTGGGTCAGTGAGGATTTAGGTACTAATCGACGCAAAACTCAATTTTTCACAAATTCTAAGTATTATCACTGTGTTTTCTACCTGTTAGCCCTCATAATTCTAAATAAAAGGCTTATAAAAACTGGCATTTCTGCCAGTTATCAATCACAAGCGTTCGTACAAACTGTTTACAAACTACAGGACATGAGACTTTAGCGCATCAACCCCAAAAATCTCCCACTTGTCCTAAAGCGAAATGTGGTGTGCAAAAACTAATACGAAACAATAAACTAGGGCATAAAAGCTCAGTACAAAAAAAATCTCCTACTTGCCCTAGTTCAACTGCGGGCAATCCTGCAGACCCATGCTCTGAAGGTGACCCTCAAACACTGTAGCCATGAGAGCCTTTGTAAACGGGTCAGTACCATTATGCTCCGAAGCGATCTTCATAATGATCACGTCCCCTTGATGCACTATCTCGCGGATCAGATGATACTTTCGCTTTATGTGTTTGTCGCACTTGTGACTCCTAAGCTCTTTGGAGTTTGCCACTATCCCATTATTATCACAATAGATGGTAATGGGCTTAGATATATTTGGAACAACTTCCAGTTCTATCAAGAACTTCGTGAGCCAGACGACCTCTTTAGCAGCTTCGCAAGCCGCTACATACTCCACCTCCATAGAGGAGTCAACGATGCACCCATGCTTAGTGCTTTTCCACACTACAGCTCCTCCGTTAAGAGTAAAGATTGGCCCTGACGTGGACTTGCGAGAGTCCTTATCACTCTGAAAGTCAGAATCCATGTATCCAGTAAGGATCAAATCCCTAGATCCATACACGGGCATGTAGTCCCTCATTCTCCGAAGATACTTGAGGATGTTCTTCACTACGGTCCAGTGACCCTGGCCTTGGTTAAACTAATACCTACTGACTATGCCCACAGCGTAGCAGATGTTTGGACGAGTACAGAGCATCGTGTACATCAAAATGCCAATCGTAGACGCATATAGGACCCGTCTCATCTCCTAAACCTCTTGAGGCGTCTTTGGACACATGTCCTTAGACAAAGTGACTCCATGCCTGAATGGCAGTAGCCCCTCTTGGAGTCCTGCATTGAGTACTTGAGCAACATCTTGTCAATGTACGATGCCTGAGACAGTGCTAACACTTTGTTCTTACGATCCCGAAAGATCTGTATACCTAGAACAAACTGAGCCTCTCCCAAATATTTCATTTTGAATTGGGTTGCTAGCCAGTTCTTAACTGCAGTCAGTAGACCTACATCATTCCTAATGAGTAGTATATCGTCTACATACAATACTAAGAATACTACTGAAGTGTTGATGATATTCTTATAGACACAAGGTTCATCAATGTTCTAGTCAAAACCATACGACTTGATCGCAGTATCAAACCGTATGTTCCAAGATCTAGATGCCTATTTCAGCACATAAATGGACCGATTCATAGGCCAAAGGGTTTTGCTCTTGACCTTGGGCTATGAATCCCTCGGATTGCACCATGTAAATGGTCTCCTTAAGATTTCCATTCAGAAAGGTCGTCTTGACGTCCATTTGCAAGATCTCATAATTATAATAAGCTACAATGGACAAGAGGATGTGGATCGACTTAACATGGCAATAGATGAGAAATTCTCCTCATAATCGACTCTCTCTACCTGGGTATAACCCTTTGCCACAAATCGAGCCTTGAAGGTCTATACCTTCCCATCAGCACCTCGTTTGTGCTTGTAGATCCATTTATAACCTATAGGTCTTACCCCATCAGGCTGATCTAAAAGATCCCATACTGAGTTGAAGTACATCGATTCCATCTTGAGATCTATGGCCTTGACCCATTCATCTCGGTCGACATCCTCCATTTCCTTCTGATAAGACAACAGATCCTCAATGTCGCCATCTGCTACCATAGCAAGGATTTCCGTGAAACCCAGATAGCAAACGAGTAGGTTCGCAACCTTCCCACTGCGTCGAGGTTCCCTTAACTCTTGAGGTGGAACCAACCTACTAGATGAACTACCATCAACAACTCTTGCTGATGAAGCAGACTCTTCAACAACTCTTGTTAAAGTTTCAGTAGTTTCATTGGAAAGCTCACGCAACACAACTTTACTACGTGGATTGTGCTCCCTAATATGATCCTTCTTCAGGAAAGTAGCATTCGTGGAAACAAACACCTTATTTTTCAACGGATCATAAAAGTAACCCCCTCATGTACCTTTGGGATAGCCTCAAAGAGGCATAACCTCAACCGTGGTTCCAACTTCTTAGGATTTGCCTCAACAACATGTGCAGGGCAACCTTAAATGCAAAAGTGATGTAAACTAGCTTTATGCCATTCCACAACTCCAGAGGTGTTCTTGTAACACTCTTGGAGGGAACACAGTTGAGTATGTATACTGCAGCCTCTATTGCGAAACCCCAAATTGAGTCCAATAAGGAAGCATAACTCATCATCGAACGAACCATGTCCAACAAAGTTCTATTTCTCCTCTCTGCTCCACAATTTTTCTAAGGTGTACCCGATGATGAGAATTGAGAGAAGATTCCATGTTCTATCAAATAGTCCTGGAATGTCGAGTCCAAAAACTCTCCACCTCAATCCGATCAAAGTGTTTTAATCCATCTATACAATGCATTTTCAACTTCAGCCTTGAACTCTTTAAACTTTCAAAGGATTCAGACTTTCATTGCATAAGATAAACATATCCATACCTAGAGTAATCATCAGTAAAACTTATAAAATACTCATAGTCACCTCGAGCTCGCACATTCATAAGACCAAAAAGGTCAGAATGTACTAACTCAAGAGGCTCTTTGGCTCGATAACTTTTTCCAGTAAAAGGTCTTTTAGTCATCTTACCCTTAAGGCAAGATTCATACACAGGTAAAGAATTTTCTTCTAACTCACTTAGAAATCCATTCTTCACCAATCTCTCAATCCTATTGAGATTTATGTGCCCTAATCGAAGGTGCCAAAGTTGAGCATTTTCTTTCGAAGAAATTCGTTGACGTTTAGATTGAGTTACGGCAGTTTTAAACAACTTTGTGTTATAGGGGGAACTAATGGCTAACGCTCTTAGCACATACAAGTTATTTTTCAAATACACCATCTTTATGAATAAACGCTTTATCCACATTAAACGAAATAGTGTATTTACATTGTAGTAAGCACTTTAAAGAAATAAGGTTCCTCTTAAGTTCAAGAACAATATATATATTATTTAAAACTAGAAACCTATTCTGTAAAGTCAACTGGATCCCTCCCACTGCCACAGCTGAGACGACATACCCGGTGCCTACTCGCATCGTCATCTCCCCAGCCTCTAGCTGTCGCCAGAATCTAATCCCCTGAAAAGAAGAACAAACGTGATCAGTGGCGCCCGAATCAATTATTTAGGCAAATCATCATTCTCCAGTAAACGAGTTTCAAGTACAAGTAAATCATATTTACCTTTATCTGCCTTGGCCTTAGCCATGGCGGCCTTCCTTTCCTTCAGTCAGCAAGGACAGTTCCTCTTCGAGTGTTTGTCCTGATTGTAGTGGAAACATTTTTCCTTTTCAACCGGCGGCGGACGCCTTCTCGAGGCGACAGATGGTGGATTAGCAAGTGCCTTCCCTTTCCCCTTACCACCCTTCTTCTTCTTCCCCTTTGCAAAGTTAGAATTAGAAGGTGCAGACTTCGTTTTTTAGGTTGAACCTCTATCGAATGTCTTAAAAGATGAAGCAACATTTGCCTCAGCCTTCTTCCTTTCCTTACTTTTCAGTAAAGATTGGTAGGTCTGCAACTCGTTGAGGAGAATTGTAAGGGTGTATTTCACTTTGTTAAGAATCCCATTACTAACAAAGTGTAGGAAGCTCTCCGGCAATGAATACATGATTATGCTAACCTGGCTGCCCTCATCGATGGTAGACCCATTCAACACCGCCACATTGAAGTGAACCATCATGTTAAGCATATTTTCATGAACAGATGCGCCTTCTTCCATTTTGAAGTTGAATATATACTTAAGAGCCTCATGCTTGAGTTGTTCAGACCGTTGTCCAAACATCCTCCACAAGGACTCCATGATATCACCCGTTGAGACCATGGGCTCATGCTTCTTGGCCAAGACATCATTAAGACTTACCAAGATATAGGCTCGGTCCTTCTCATTCGCCTATGTCCATCACTCGTATGCCTCTCGAATATTTCGAGTGGCATTTGAAGCTGGAATAGGAGGACAGACCTCCGGAAAAGCAAACATGAGATCCTTGATGATCAGTATCGCCGTGATCATGTGTTTCCATGTCGAAAAGTTGTTGCCAGTTAATTTCTCGGTGCTAAGCAAAGCAATTGTGGCTGTGGCCATTTTTCAAAACTTGCTGCTGAAAAACGAACAAAAATTTTATTAGATTTTGCTAAACCACATTTTAACCAATTAATTTTACAAAAAAGTTTCAAGTACCCAAAATGAAAGACTTCTATTTTATAATGATGCCCCAGCAAGGCAGAACAAACGTCACTGGTGGGGTGATCAGATGCCCCTTCATTGGGATGAGACCTTCTCAACCATTAGGCAGAACCAACTCTTAGAACTAAACCTAACGGCCATCATTTATTTGGTCCAAAACTGTTAACCTTTAATAATTCCGCATAAGTGTGACCCCTCACTTTCGATGCCAGAGTCCCACCCTAATAAGCCTACCGTAGGGAAGAAGCATATTAGGATAAGAGACTAAGTAACCTTATCCTCTTTCAGGAGATCAAATAAAGAAACGTGCCAAACTACCATCATATAGAGGGACACTCCCAAGGTGCCTCGAGGCTATGCACAGTAACTTTATTCAATCTATCGAGGGAGACTATGGGATATGACTGTCGCACTTCCCGCTCCCACTTACTATGAACACTCTCTCCATTCACCTTGATATTGACTTACCCAAACATCATCCTTTAGGGGGACACTCCCAATGTGCCATGAGGCGGATCTCACGGTGTGGACTATATAAGAAAAATGTGAAAGGTTTAAATAAAGCATTATATGCCCCAAGTACCTCCCACTGAATATTTTACCTAGGGGTTTATTAACCTAGACAATCCGGCTACTGATTTTAGTCTAAGTCATCTTTTTAAGTCCGCTTATAAACAAGTTTGTCTATGAAATATGAACAAGTTTAAGTAGTCATATTTAAACACTTTAATGGAATGTCCTTAGCTTGCATTCATGCATCAAATCTATCTAATTCACATTTCTAAGTAAGGGTGTTATGTTTCCGTCAACTTAAATACCCCAGCCTGGACAGAACTCGCCTTAGACAAAAAGTCCCTTATAGATAGATTTGCTACATTTTAACCTTTTATTAGTCAATTTAATCCTATTGAACTGATTAAAAGATTAAAGCTTAAGGGTTACTAATCATATTAGAACCGTGATCTTAAGTCTATGTCATTCAAGTTTTAAACAATTTAAAACCATGAATTAAACCTAAGTGAACATGCATGTATTTCTTATTACTTTTAGTTCTAATTTCTCTTTAACTTTGAAAAAGAAACAACTAAAACACATTGTGCACAACTAGGTGTTTATAACGCTTATAAAGAAACCTACGTGTCATGCTTCATGTAATGTCCAGTCAATACTATACATAAATTATATATACGCGTAATAACCAAGCAAACATGCTTTTCATACACCCTTGTACTATAACAATTATAATATAAAGATGATGCATGTCAATGTTTTATATGCATACATAAATATAACTCTTATATTATATGATGCATGAGCATGCTCTTACATAATTAAATCATGCTTCTCTAAATTATAACATTTACAATAAAGAGATTATGCATGATCAATGCATAACCTAAGATGGGATTAACTATATGTGCATACCATATGACATATGAATAACCATACATCCCATGTAATAAATCAAGGATTAATGAACCGGGATGAACCTTTACAAAACCGAAATGAAATAACTCTATCTACTATGTTTTCCATCGAGTAAACTGGGTCTTGAAACACCAAGAGAAACTCCATCGTTCAGTAAACGTTGTAGGTAAACGATCACTTAGCGCACACTAGACGATTGCGCGAAAAGCTAAATGATCACTTAGATGACAACGAGGCTACAAAGCCTGATCGTCTAGGTGATTGCTTAATGCGGCAAAAGGTAAACGATTTACCATGCGTTACTCCACGATCGTTTAGTCAATTACTAAGCGATGAAGCCTGCTGAACTAAACGATCGTCTAGTTCGCGCGTGCGTTAACGACACCAGAGCATTCGATACTTAGCAATCGTTTACCCCATCGTCTATACGACCTGATCAACCCTTGATCATCTTCTTCCTCGAAGAACAGCAACCCTTGCTCTAAACTTCTTCATGAACGACTCAAGACTCAAACTGACTTTGAATTAAAGACTCGATAACAATTAATCATGCCCAAAAACACAGGGCCTTTACAATTATCCAAAAATGCAAAAGAATTAATCAAACCAAGGTTACATTCCAAAAAACTCCATTAAACCACACATCCACAAAAAATTTAATAATTAAACAGAAAGCATATATGCAGCCACCGTGAATGTATATGCAATTCTTTGCATCAATGAAATTGGAATATCAGTAACCTGACTCTGATACTAATTGAAGGAATTCTTGCACAAGAGTATCCATGAGCACATACAGATCTTACCGATTTCATTGTAACCGAATTACCATACATACATTCTAACAAATAGAAATGCATTGTAAAACTAATTATAGGCATGATTTAAAAATTAAAATACAACAGATTGAGTAAACATACCAGTTGAAGACAATCTTTACTCAAACTCAATCCAGCAGAAGCAACCCCTCTACAGTCCTTATCGCCCAGCAAATAGTCGCCTAGTAGTACCACGAACGTCAATGCACAAACAAACAACAATCAAGGATGACATTACCACTTGAAGCCCTTGGTATTCTCGGAGTGAGAATCCAAAGGGTGGACTTTGATGGAAATGGTAGAGGGAGGAGGAATGGACGATCGTGTAGAATGAACAAGTAAGTGAAAGATAGTAGATGACTATCGTATAATCGGGTGCTTGTCGTTTAGGAAAAGGTACACGATCATGGAGGTTTTACTAAGCGATCGTCTAGTAAATAGTAAGTAATCGTTTAGGTCTACTCGGCGTGCTAAGCAATCGTTTAGAAAAGGTAAGCGATCGTTTAGAAATCATGTGCGATCATCTAGTGCGCAGGTGTGCGATCATTTAGGATGAGGGCGCTGTATAGACTCTCTGTTGGGGTTGATGCCCTAAAGTCTCGTGTCCTGTAGTTTGTAAACAGTATGTAAGAACACTTGTGTTGTTGATATATGATATTTACTTCACATCTTGTTTTATGATTGGTTCATTGTATTATTTGCTTTACCACAAACCAATAAACATAAAATCCCTGGTTATCTGTATGTGACTCAAGCATGTATGTGGTGACATACAAGTGGATCATGTCTTGAGTGATAACCAAAATGGTATGTAGTAAATGGATATAGAAGGGAAACCTTATCCTGGTAACGCTTCGGATGCGGCCCGATTTGTGGAATGGTCACAAGTGTTGTGACTTGTCACAGATGGTCTGATCCTGATCATTCATGTTGGGAACATGCGAGCGGGGGCGTCCTATACAAAGAGTTTGTATAAGACCTAACCACGAAGTGTTAACGTCTCGTTATATAACACCGTTTATGACAGAGACTTCACTTCACTAGGATGACCATAGATAACATGACCTCAATCCTAAGTGAGTTGGGAACTCCTGCCATTGAGGGCGGTTCTTTGATTTGTGTGGGTGCGAGTGGCCAGGTCGCCGATTAAAACCTATAATTTTGGGGATTCTTCTGATTTGGGAGCTGGGAACTCAGCTACACAAGATGGAATTCACTCTTTTCCCGAGGCAGAAGTAAGTAGATAGATGGTTCCCTTAAGGGCTGATTCTGGGGCTTAAACGATGTGGCGCCACACACCTTCTCTTGGCCCGAAAGGTGTTCACACATAGTAGGAACTATGTTGTATCATTCATTAGAGGAATTAGTGGTACTTAAGGAGTGAGATGTAAGTACAGGGGAAAAACAGAAAATTGGCCTAGCTGTACTTACAAGCATCTGTAAAGGTTAATCGTACTCATGATTGGTTATATCCGATGGACACAGAAATATATCTGTGGTAAGAAGAGTTCAGCTGTTGGTCTTTAGTGGAATCACTGATAGTTAAAGGATGGTGAATCTCGTGGCTAAAGAGTTTAGTTAGCTATTCACATACCATTGGAGCTTCGAGTCACAGGTCCATTAGGTCCCCTGGGTAGCTTGGATAAAGTCGAGAATTAGTGTTTGGGTTCATTTGAAATGTTCAAATTGACAAGAGGAAGTCCAATTATATTGATATAATTGGACTGGTTAATTATATATGATATAATTGGCTAAATGTATGACATATATTATTTTGGAGGAAATTAGATATAAATATGATTTATATCAAGTAGAGGAGAAAATATTATAGTAGATATGTGATATCAAACTATAGGATATAAATATAATATGACTATATTTATTAATTGTTAATTGATTAATTATATGATAATTAACGAAATTTTTTTCCACGTTCGGACGTGGGTAGTGGGCATCGTCAGTTATGGTAACCGATGGGTTAAAAATGAAAAGAGGTTTTCATTTTGGATGGTGCAATCATTATTTTCCACCGCCCAAAAAGATTTCATGAAACGATCACCGGAGAGCCTATACGATAATTGTTTCTCTATCTAAACGATCATCTATCAAACGATTTATCTAAACGATCTTATACATTTTTCCTAAACGATCATTCAGTTGTTCCTACACGATTGTGTAGCTCCTCTATGCGATAAGCACTTCTGCTATACGATACCATTATTTTATCTCCCACTTGCTTATCGTCTACACGACTCGTTGTCTTCCGTCCTCTACGCAAAATAGTTAAAGGTTAACGATTCTGGACCAAAAAAATGGTGGCTATTAGGTTCAATTCCAAGAGTTGGTTCTACCCAATGGTTGAGAATGTCTCATCCCAGTGAAGGGGCAACTGATCACCCCACTGGTGGCGTTTGTCCTGACTCACTAGGGCATCATTACAAAATAGAAGTCTATAACTTAGGGTACTTGAAACTGTTTTGCAAAACTGATTGGTTTAAAAGTGGTTTAACAAAATCTAATAAAGTTTTGTTTGTATTTTCAGCAATATTTTCAAATGGCAACAGCCACCTTATCATTATTAAGCGTCGAAAAACTAACTGGCGATAATTTTTCAACATGGAAACACATGATCACGATGATCTTAATCATCAAGGATCTCATGTTCGCTCTCACGGAGGCTTGTCCTNCTGGCGATAATTTTTCAACATGGAAACACATGATCACGATGATCTTAATCATCAAGGATCTCATGTTCGCTCTCACGGAGGCTTGTCCTCCTATTCCAGCTCCAAATGTTGCTCGAAATGTTTGAGAGGCATACGAGCGATAGACAAGGGTGAATGAGAAGGCTCGAGCCTACATCTTGACAAGTCTTTCTGAAGTCTTGCCAAAAAACATGAGCCTATGATCTCAGTGCGTGAGATCATGGAGTCCTTGTGGGGGATGTTTGGACAACCTTCTGAACAACTTATGCATGAGGCTCTTAAATACATATTCAACTCCAAAATGCAAGAAGGCACCTCTGTTCATGAACATATGCTAAACATGATGGTCCACTTCAATGTGGCAGAGTTGAATGGGTCTATCATCTGAACACGCTCATGGAACTCTCCTCAACAAGTTGCAGACATACCAATCTTTACTGAAAAGTAACGAGAGGCAGAAAGGTGAGGCAAATTTTGCTTCATCCTTCAGGACGTTCGATAGAGGTTTGACCTCAAGAACGAAGTCTGCACCTTCTACTTCTAACTCTGCAAAAGGGAAGAAGAAGAAGGGTGGTAAGGAAAAAGGAAAGGCACCTGTTAACCCACTGCCTATCGCCCCAAGGAGGCTTCCATAAGTTTCTAAGGGAAAATATTTCCATTGCAACCAAGATAGACACTGGAAGAGGAACTATCCTTGGTATCTGAAAGAGAAGAAAGCAGCCAAGGCTAAGGTCAAGGCCGATAAAGGTAAATATGATTTACTTGTACTTGAAACTTGTTTAGTGGAGAATGATGATTTTGCTTGGATAATTGATTCAGGCGCCACTAACCATGTTTTTTCTTCTTTTTAGGGTATTAGATCTTGGCGACAGCTAGAGGCTGGTGAGATGATGATGCGAGTAGGCACCGGGCATGTCATCTCAGCTGTGGTAGTGGGAGAACTCCACTTAGCTTTACAAAATAGGTTTCTTATTTTAAATGATGTATATATTGTTCCTGAACTAAAAAGGCACCTTATTTCTGTGAAGTGTTTATTGCAATGTAAATACACTGTTTCTTTTTATTTGAATAAAGCGTTTATTCATAAAGATGATGTTTTTGGTTGCACAACAAATCTGGAATCGAATTTATATGTGCTAAGGCCATTAGCCATTAATTCCCTCCATCATACTGAAATATTTAGAATTGTCGTAACTCAATTAAAACGTCGACGAATTTCTCCAAAAGAAAATGCCCATCTTTGGCATCTACGTTTAGGGCACATTAATCTCAATAGAATTGAGAGATTGGTGAAGAATGGACTTCTAAGTGAGTTAGAAGAAAATTCTTTACCTATGTGCGAATCTTGCTTTGAGGGTAAGATGATTAAATGACCTTTTACTAGAAAAATTTCTAGAGCAAAGGAGCCTCTTAAGTTAGTACATTCTGACTTTTGTGGTCCTATGAATGTACGAGCCCGAGGTGGCTATGAGTATTTTATCAGTTTTACCGATGATTACTCTAGGTACGGGTATGTTTATCTTATGCAACGAAAGTCAATTCGCATCCTCCTCATATAAATATAATATGATTATATTTATTAATTAATTGATTGATTAATTATATGATAATTAACAATTTTTTTCCACATTCGGACGTGGGTAGTGCACATCATCGGTTATGGTAACCGATGAGTTAAAAATGAAGAAAGGTTTTCATTTTGGATGGTGCATTCATTATTTTTGACCGCCCAAAAATATTTCATGAAACAATCGCCCGAGAGCCTATACGATAGTTGTTTCTCTATTTAAACGATTGTAAATATCACGATTTATCGAAACGATCTTATACGTTTTTCCTAAACGATCGTTCAGCTTTTCCTACATGATCGTGCAGCTCCTCTATGCGATAAACACTTCTGCTATACGATAGCACTATTTTATCTCCCACTTGCTTATCGTCTACATGACTTGTTGTCCTTCATCCTCTACCAAATTCACTAAAGCCCACCCTTTGGGTTTTCACTCCGAGAATACCCGAGGTTCATCAGTGGTGGTGTCGTCCCCGCTGCGTCGTTCGTGTTCGCGTTGATTGTGCTGTTGCAATCGACGTTCCCACCGGGGGTTGGTAGATCTGTTGGAGGGATCCTCTGCGTTGGGGTTCAGAAGTTCGAAGAGAGTCTTCAACTGGTATGAAACCCTTTTCCTGTTATTTTTCATGTTCTGAGCATGCCGATAATTAGATTTATGTGCATAACTATATGTGTTAAATGTATATATTTGTATTTCGATCATTGTAAAATCGGAGCGATCTGAACATGCTCATGAAAATCTCGGTATGAGATCCTTCACTCTCAACGTTAAGCGATCGTGAAGTTTTCACACCGTGAGCAAATTTTCGAACTTCTTATAAAATGAAAAAAAAAAATTCATTTTATTCTTCAGTTACAAGAACCAAATCCACTGTCAATGCAATGGGGAAACCCATGTTGATAAGAGTTAAGTTGTGAAAGGCACTTACCCGTAGTTGGATGTCCGCATGACACACGTGAGGGCAAGCCAAAACGAAGGCAAGTAGCCAGGATCAACGCATAAGCACAACTCCTCTATCGGGTGCAAGTTTAATCAAGCAAGACAAGAGTTGAGTTGAATATGGAACACAACCGAAGTTGGATTCCCGCATGACACACGTGGGGGTAAGCCAAAACGAAGAGCGTAACCAGGTTCAACGCCGCATTCGAATAAGTCACCGCAAATTTTTGAAGTATTTTGAACAAACGAATTCTCAAAAGCTAAACGCAAAGTTGCGGTGAATGAATAAAAAGTTTTTGAGCAAAGGCTTGCTCAATCTAAACTTAGAAAAGATCTTGAAGAAGTAGCCAAAGTGGAGGAGAACATTGTGGCGATGGTTAGAGGTATGAGTAAATTATATTATGAGAGGTTGGTCATCGCAAAGGAAAGCCAGAAGGTGAGCTAGAATTTCTTGAGTATAACGCATGCTTGAGAACAAGCATGATTCTAAGTTTAAGGGTGTGATGACATGCAGAAATGCACGTCATCTTAGGCCTTTTGTTTAGAATTATGAGGGCTATTAAGTAGAATATGTGGTAATTATGTTAGGAATTCATGAGAAAATGAGTTTGCATCGTTCAGCATTAAGAATCTCGGCTAACCCACTATTATGCGTTATTATGCGTTGAATTGTCTGTCTTTGTAGCTAATGCAGGAATTGGACGCAGACGCGAAAGCCGGGCTATCGCATAGACGACTGCATGCGGAGAAATTCTCCATCGCAAACGCGAACGCATACGTTTAACGCATGGGTGTTGCGGTAATCAATCGCATGCGTCCATTGCATAGGAGTTGTGATCGTCAAGCGATTGCAGTCATCCTGTAGAAGTTGCGGTAACCAAGTGATTGCGGTCATTTCAAGATTGCAGCTACACGATGATAACCATAATAGTAGGATCACCGTAAGGTTGGTGGAATGGAAGCATCAACGCATATCTTGGGGAAATCAAAAGATGATGTTGACATTTCACCTACCACCCCATTAGCAATCGAGATTCAGAAAAGGACCAACGTGCCGCTAATGTCAAAATCAGAGCAGGTCCATAAATGCTGTCGGCGATCCAAGCTCTATAAATAGAAGCCACTGAGCAGAATTTCAACTCATCCAAGGTTTTCGCCCAAGGTTCGGCCTTGGGGCAGATCCTTGTGATCCAGACGAACACGTTTGAAGAAAGCTTGAGAGTTCTTCACCTCCTTCATCCATTTCGAGTGACGATCGGAGCCTTCGCCGGAGTTAGATCTCGAGAGAGTCAGCTCCACCGCCCTTCCATGGCACCACCGGCAGCCTTGACACACATCCACTGAAAGCAAGACAATGCTTCTAACTGGTCCTTTCATTTTATCTTCTTTTCTTATATTATATTGTATTACATTTTGGATTAAGAAATTAATACATTGTGTGTTCAATACATTTCTATGCTTCCTTCGATTCCATCTCCATCTTTCTTTACTTAGCATCCTTAACTTTCATTGCATCACTTAGTGAGATTGCTAGAGTATCCCATACTTAGTCATGCAGATTAGAGATATGAAGCATGTAGCAAACCACCGAAAGGTGTGCGTTGTACGAGTGTGTGAGAACACCTTATTTGCTTAGTGTGAAGCTATAGAAACACCTGTCTATAGGCGGACACAACGCTTGTCTATGAGTAAAGTTAGCAACAACTAACTACTCGAGAGTGTAAGTGGTTGGTCGCATTAAGCAATATAAGCAAGTATTCACTAGAGATAGGAATAATCTTACGTCAGCCAAGTTTATGCGGTTACCTTGTCTTATGAGCGCATCATTCATCATTTAGGCATACTTGGAAGAGTAATCTAAAAACCAAATCTAAGACTCGAGAGAGTGGATTGGAATGCATAAGCAAGAATGGGGAACTTAGGAATAAGCTCCGTTTGCTATTTCACAACGTATGCACCCTATGGAGAGGATATTGCATGTGTTCAAGAAGTAGGATATGGTGGCGGTATGCGGTCATCCCGACAATTCACATACACATCACATACGTCCTAAAGTTAGACTCAAGTGTGTGTAGCATGATCGCATAGCTTGCGTTGGCTAAGGTTGCCCTTGTGGTCAATCTTAAGGGTTGAGATGAAGATATCCTCACATTTTATCAATTTTCCATCCATTTACATCACGTCAACAGTTGTCGTGTCTCTACCTCTCATTCATACTTCTCATTGCGTTGTCTACTAGTTTGGAGTAGGAGTAGGTGGTAGTTTAAAACCCCCCATCATTCTTTTATTCATCCGTCGCATACACATCACCGCATAGCATTTAGTTACAAGTCCCTAAGTTCGACCTTGGATCACCCGAGAAACTTGTGTTCGCGTTATACTTAGCGTGAGCACAAGAAAACTTGTGACGAGAACGTATGGTCATCGCATACATTCGTTAGCGCATAGTTCACTCCAACGCATCACCACCGACGCATGAGTATCAACGCATACCTTAAGACATGTATCGTATATTGCATCCACGTAATTTTAGTCATCAAGTCTTTGACGGCTAATTTTTAGTCACCAAATAGTAAACAGCGTTATAAAGAAAGAATGACTTACTTCGTGGTCCAATCTTATGCAAACTCATTGCATAGGACGCCTCCACTCCTCATGTCATCATATGTATGAATTAGGATCACTTCGTCTATTGCACTTTATAACTCCTTGTAACAACTATAAAGTGGGTCGCATCCGATAGTGTTACCAGAATAAAGCACCCAACCTTAATCATATACTATAGACCATTTTGACTATTTACTCGAACCTTCTCCACTTTTATATCTCCACATATAGTTCAAGTACTCATGTAATAGTCATGGATCTTTTAGTTTATTGGATTTATTTCTAAAACAAAATAAGCAATTCATATATTCAATAACAACTTTATTGAAATTTTAGAATAAGTTTTATTTATTACAATCCACGAGTTTTAGTACATAAAAAACCCAACAATGGGATCACTAATGTGAATTACATTGAATCTTGTGATAATCGTGCAAATCCATTAACAAAGACCTTAACTAGAGAAAGAGTCTGGAATACATCGACGGAGATAGGGTTGAAGCCCTTATAATTGTCATGAGCCACATATAAGGATACCCATCTAGTGATCAGAGATCCTTGGAACTAGGTTTAAAAGGAAAAATGAATTATAAGGTGGCCGAGAAATGCATTATCTTTATATATTGATCCATCCATATAATGTGAGTGCATTATCCTATAACAATATGGAGGGTGAGTTATTTCAATAAACTCTTAATAAAATTTGTAGCTCTTATAAGTGTTGTGTTATGGACAACCTTGACAAATTTTACTTATATGAGTGTGAGAGTGAGGTCGCTCTCTATGAGAATCCAAGACTTATTCCCAAATACACTCATGAAATACCGGGATAAGTAGAAGGCTTTAAAGTGCTAACCAATAAAGTTATGTCAACACCTGGATAATTATGTGTGGATAATAAGGGTCTGTTTGTTGCAATCCAAATTATGTTTTATGTTTTCAGATTTACTGAATTCAGTGAATATGTTTTTGGCAAACAACCCGAATTTTGTTTCTAAAAACTATTTTCGGATTCTATGATCCAATAGTGCAATTCTGAAAACAACATTTTTATGTTTTCATTGTATCCAGAATTTTAATTTTAAAATTTAAAATGCATAATTATATTAAATAATGTTAAAAACATTTAGAAATATGGAATACGTCCTGTTATAAACTTAATATAATTTTTAAAAAAATTAAAATATTTATTATGTAATATATTATCAATTAGGTTAAATTTCAAAGTTGGCCCCTATGATTAGAATAAAGTTAAAAGTTAGTCCATATAGTTTTAAAGTTTAGATTTTAGTTCCTCGGGTTTGATAGAACTTCACATATAGTCTCTATAGTTTGTTCCTTTTAAATTATCTTTACCATAGGGACTATTTATGAAGTTTTTGTCAAACCATAGGGGGTAAATTTAAATTAATCATAAGACCTAAATTTTAATTTCATCCAAACTAGGGACAAAATTTTCAATTTATCCTATAAATTATATATTATTACAAAATAATAATTTTACAATTTTTTTAAGATAAAACATGTTCATAAATAAATTAACAATAGTTTATTATCAACTAATCTTTAGTAGATAACTACAACTAGTTTGCAATTATTTAAATTAGAATTCAATTTCTGAATTCTGCTACTGTTAGGTTTGATAGGTTTAATGGGCTGAGATAACACTGCAAACTTAAAACAAAGTTGATCTTGGGCTTATGAAAGCCTGGCCCGAAAGAGAAAATAGGAAACCACTGATTGAAAAACACTGAACTCAAAACTAGTGTGCTAAAAGCACAATCCGTGTGAAGAATACTCTTCACCCTACACTTTGACGGTCGAGATTAGATTCAAGCACTTCTGAGGTTTGAAGATTTTCAATGATTATTCTTTCTTTTCTTTGTTGCAGAAAGAAATCGAGAGAAAAGAAAGGGAAAACCTGAGGGAGATGCTGTTGGAGATCGCCTGGACGATGAAGGCAACTATCGTCTCGTCGATTGAAGGTAAAGTAGTGATTCGTCTAGACGATAAGGCATGATTTGTCTAGACGATGAAGGCTTTACTGAAGATCATCTAGATGATGGGGTTAAAGGTCGAGGAGAGCCTACACGATGGAAGTGCCGAGGTACATGATCGGTGTCAAAGAAGTACACGATAGAGTAAAGAAGATCAGGGAAGAAGAAGAACACAAAGGTTTTACGTGGTTCGGCCAAAGATAGCCTACGTCCACGAAGAAGCTGATGATTTCTATTCGGGGAGTTACAAAAGAACTATTACAAGATAAATCTGATTGTTATCTTGATCTATCTGTAATTTTTCCACTCTCTTATTTGTACAAGTAAATACAAAATGTATATAAAGACAACTTGTATGTAACTAATTTCCAACAACCTTGAAGTTGTTTTCATTATTTGTAACAACAATCTCCACCTTGAAAGAAACTTTAAGTGTTTCTTCAGCTTCTTTGAACTGATTGTCTTCTTCTTTAACCTTTGTCTCTCAACTCAAACCCTATAATATCAAGGCACATCTGAAGTTTGAGTTGAGTGACAGTCTTTGTCAACATCGGAGGCATTCTTTGAGGTATGTACTTTCAGAACTTTAACATGCTTTGCTTCAATCTATTCTCGAATGAAATGATATTTAACATCTATATGTTTAGTTCTGTTGTGATACTGTGGGTGCTTTGATAAATGTATGGTGCTCTGATTGTCACAAAAAAATTTTACTGTATTCTGTTTGATCCCAAAATCACATAGGAGACCCTTTAGCCATAAACCTTCTTTTACTGCCTCTAAAAGAGCAATAAACTCTGCCTCAGTAGAAGAAAAGGGCTACTTCTGATTGTAATGTAGCCTTCTAGCTTAGGACACACCTTCCATATAGAAAGATATAGCTTGATAAGGATCTTCTCTTGTCTAGATCTCCAGCATAGTCAGAGTCAACATACCCAATCAATTCTGGTTCTCTGTCTGGAAGCTGTTGGTACATTAGTTTAGCACTAGAAGTACCCTTAAGATACCTCATTATCTACTTAGTTGCCTCCCAGTGCCTTTTACCCAGGTTAGCCATATATCTACTCACCAGACTTGTAGCATAGGCAATATTCGGCCTTGTAGACACCACTAGATACATCAAGCTTCCCACAACTTGGGAATAGGGGACCGTTGACATTACCTTCTGATGTTCAATGTCAGATTCTTTAGGTGAATTCTTTACTGAGAGTTTGAAATGGTTAGCAATAGGAGTAGATACTGATTTAGGTTCTGTCATATGATACTTAAGCAATTTCTAACAATATTGTGACTGATCAATGCTGAGAATACTTGTTTTTCTGTTTCTGATTATATCAATGCCTAGTATTCTTTTTGCATTGCCCATGTCTTTCATTTCAAATTCTGACTTGAGTAGATCTTTGACTTTATTTAACTCTTTCATAATTGCTCCTGATAATAGCATGTCATCCACATAGAGTAACAAATAGATAGGATGAGTATAGGTATCAGTGTTTATGTAAACACAGCTATCATAGGAGCTTTTATTAAAGCCATTCTTCTGCATAAAGTCATTGAATCTTCTGTTCCAGCACCTAGGGGACTGTTTAAGGCCATAGATAGGCTTTTTAATAGGCAAACATACTCTTCTTTCCCTCTAACCTCATACCCTTTAGGTTGACTTATATAGATGACTTCCTCTAAGAAGCCATGTAGAAAAGCTGTTTTAACATCAAGTTGCTCCAGCTCGAGGTTATTCTGAGCCACAATAGACAATAATAGTCTGATAAAAGTCTACTTGACCACTAGAGAGAATATCTCATTGAACTCAACACCTGGTCTCTGTGTAAAACCCTTAGCTACGAACCTAGCTTTATATCTAGGTCCTTGATCATTAGGAAACCCTTCTTTAATTTGTACACCCATTTGGATGCAATTGGCTTGCAACCTTTTGGCAAAGGTGTCAACTCCTAAGTGTTGTTTTAGACTAGTGAATCAACTTCTTCATTCATTACTTCTATCTACAACTTAGCTTTAGGACAACTCACTACTTCTTCAAAAGTTTAAGATTCTGAATCATTACATAAATCTAAAGCATTTAAAGCTAAGTAGTCATCATACCTTGAAGGTGACACAATAGTTCTTCTTTGCCTATCTCTAGCTAGGTTGTACCCCCTCAAATCCGGTTCTTCTTGCTCGGGATCAGTAATAGCATCTTCTACTTCTTCTTCAAGATGAGGTAGTTGATCAAAAGGTGATTTAGAGCTTAAAGGATCAGAACTAGGGTTAAGAACTTGCTCCACCTCAATTTTATCATTCTTCATTTGAGGTGCTGTAACATTAGAGCTGGATCCCTGCATATACATTTCATCCTCCCTGAAAACAACATCTCTACTTGTGATACATCGCTTCTCTTTAGGGTGCCACATTCTAAACCCCTTAACTCCTTCTGTGAAACCCAAAAACATACATTTCACAACTCGGGCAGCTAATTTCCCTTTACTCTGCGAAACACCCTTAGGTTATTTAAGCTAGGAGGTTGTTTGGTCTACCTTTCTTCAGGGGTTAGAAGGTTAAGAGATGCATGAGGGCATCTGTTTAGTGTATAGACAGTATATGAGGCTGCTTCTGCCCAAAATTTTTCAGGAAGTATTGCATCTGACAGTAGGCTTCTTACTTTCTCTATAATAGTTTTATTCAATCTCTCTGCCACCCCATTTTGCTGAGGTGTATACCTAACAGTCTTGTGTCTAGTAATACCATGTTGTCTACAAAAAGCATTAAACTCCTCTGCACAGTACTCAAGCCCATTATCAATTCTTAGACACTTAATTTGACTGTTAGATAATTTTTCAACTATAATCTTCCATTCTTTGAACTTATCAAATTCTAAATCCTTATATTTAAGGAAATAAATCCAACACTTTCTAGAATAGTCATCCACAAAGGTTAAGAAATACCTGACTCCACTTAAGGATTTGAAAGGTGAGGGACCCCATAGGTTCGAATGCATATAGTCAAGGATGGCCTTGGTTGTGTGCTGAGCCTTCACAAAACTCTGCCTTGTAGCCTTCCCTATCACATAATGTTCACAAAAGGATAGGCTCTCATGAATTCCCTTAGGTAGAATTCCCTGATTAGCAAGAGCTTGTAGACCTTTGGCACTAATATGTAAGAGTCTTTTGTGCCAAAGATCTCCTTCAGTAGGCTGCTTCTGAGTTACAATCAAGGCTGAATGCATTTTCTAAACTCCTTGAACAACATAAACACCATTAATCTTGACCCCTCTGAGAATAGGCTTACTGTTCTTCAAAACTTCACAATAGCCTTCCTTTCCTCTATATTCACAGCCAATAGAATCGAGCATGCCTAGTGAAATCAGATTTCTCTTCAACTTAGGCACATGTCTGACATTCCTCAATAGCTTGATTGATCCATCTTCAAGTTTAAGTGAAACAAAGCCAATACCAACCATTGGACATGAGTTATAATTGTCCATGTAGACAGAAGCTCCATCCAACTACCTATAAGTGCTGAACCAGTCGTTGTGGGGTGTCATGTGGAAAGAACACCTTGAGTCTAGAACCCAATCTAGGTTCTTATTAGATTCTTCATCTGCCTTCCAATTTGATGTAGCTAAAGCATCTGAATAGAAGTAAGAATCCTTTCAAACTAAGATTTCACCTAACTGATTAAGTTGGACTTTCTATTGAGGTTGTGGTTGCTTGTTTTTCTACTCATTCTTCCACTTCAAAGTTTTGCAATCTTTAATTAGTTTTTTGCAATATTTACATATAACCTTGGATTTTTCTTTCCCCTCTTCTATTGAGCTTTGTTTTCCTTTTTCCTTATTATTCTGCTTTGACTTACCCTTGACAAATAAGCCCTTAGCACTAGGCTTATCTTCCTTGCTGGTTAGGAGCTCCATCTCTCTAATTATAAGAGCTGAAATGATAATATCAGTAGTTAGGGAGTCTCTCCCATATTTTAGAGCAATCTTTACATCTTTGTAGGAATCCGGCAGTGAGTTGAGAAGCACAAAGGCTTAATTATCTACCTCAATCTCTTCTCTTTGAGTCTTGAATTCAATAGTTATCCTTTTGAAGTCATCTAAGTTCTCTATCGAGGATTTAGAAGCACTCATCTTGAAGGTAAAACACCTTTCCCTTAGGAAAAGCTTATTGGGCAAATTTTTAGTCTCATAAAGCTCATTCAGCTTGCTCCACATCTTGAATGTTGTCTCTTGGTCGATCACTTGTCTTAGAACACTGTCAAACAAATTTAAAACAAGTGTGACATGAGCAATTAGCTCCATGTTCTCTTTTTCTTCTTCAGTTGCAGTAATTGACAGCTTGGCTGGATCCTCAAGGGCCTTATATGCCCTTTGTTGCCCCCAAGATGGCCTTGATCTTGGCTTTCCACAAGCCAAAGTCTCATTTCCCATCAAACTTTTCAATGTCATACCTTGCTACTGCCATTTTTTATTCAAATTCTGTCTGAAAGCTCCAAGATTTTGCTTCTTTAGAATCTTGACTAATCCTCAAGTTTTCTTACAGGCTCTGATACCACTTGCTGGGCTTGATAGGTTTAATGGGCTGAGATAACACAGCAAACTTAAAACAAGTTAATCTTAGGCTTATGAAAGCCTGGCCCGAAAGTGAAAACCAAAAACCACTGATTGAAAAACACTGAACTCAAAATCAGTGTGCTAAAAGCACAATTCGTGTGAAGAATAATCTTCACCCTACACTTTGACGGTCGAGATTAGATTCAAGCACTTCTAAGGTTTGAAGACTTTCAATGACTATTCTTTCTTTTCTTTGTTACAGAAAGAAATCGAGAGAAAAGAAAGGGAGAACCTGAGGGAGATGCTGCCGGAGATCACCTGGACAATGAAAGCAGCTATCATCTAGTCGATTGAAGGTAAAGTAGTGATTCGTCTAGACGATAAGGCAAGATTCGTCTAGACGATGAAGGCTTTACTGAAGATCACCTAGACGATGGGGTTCGAGGTCGAGGAGAGTCTACACGATGGAAGTGTTGAGGTACACGATCGGTGTCAAAGAAGTACACGATAGAGTAAAGAAGATCAGGGAAGAAGAAGAACACAAAGGATTTACGTGTTTCGGCCAAAGATAGCCTACGTCCACGGAGAAGCTGATTTCTATTCGAGGAGTTACAAAAGAACTATTACAAGATAAGTCTGATTGCTATCTTGATCTATCTGTAATTTTTCCACTCTCTTACTTGTACAAGTAAATACAAAATGTATATAAAGACAACTTGTATGTAACTAATTTCTAACAACCTTGAAGTTGTTTTCATTTTCTGTAATAATAGCTACCAAACATATATTTGAAAATATGAAATACAACTTTGTTTTCATTTAATCCCTAAATTTTTGTTTTTAGATTCTCTATCAAATAGGCCCTAAGTTTTCTATTTCCTCATTAGTGTTATAATTAAAGCTAGAGACAACTACTAACGTTGGAATGGAGATTATCATTTCACTTGTAAAGGTTCAATGCAAAGTCACATATTTTGTGATGCATGATTATCTTTCCTTTGGCCAAAATTATTATGATGCTTATTTTAAAGATTAAAAATGGATGGGGAATGTTGTTACATATATATGGTTTTCTTTTGGCCAATATTATTTTGATGCAACACTCCCTTTGGTAAATTTCAAATTTTTTAGTTCAACAAGTGAATGTGAGGGATTTAAATTTCCAAATTTTAGGTCGAGAACACGATTCTGAGACACGTCCCTAATTGAATTATTTTTAAAAACTCAATTTTAAGAGAAGAAGCAATCCGTTTTAAGACGAGATCAAATTCAAATAGTTAATAAAAACCCATATATATATATATACACACTCTTTTATTTGTTTTAGCCAAAAAAACCATATTCTTATAGAGGGTTAGATCTGAAAAAAGAAATATTGTTGACATTCTTTTTAAGAGAACATAGATTATTAACATTATAACATAATATCTTATGAAAAAACATTATAAGTTTATAACATAATACAGAAATACAATATTTATATTTATTTATGAGATCACGTTGACGTGTTTGTTATTCCACGTCAGTGTTTCTCGCCGGTTATCAAATCTCGATCACCGGCCGTCGCTCTGTACGGCCACCGCTATATTCAGATCCAACCGCAACCCATTTTCCTCCACCACTTCCTTACCCTTCCCAAGCCGTTTCATCTCCGCCGGCGCCGGAGCCGCCGTGTCCAGTCCCTTCTCCTCCTCCTCCTCCTTCTCTTTCTCTTTCTCTTCCCGATCCGCCGCCGCAGCAACCACCGCACTGAAACTCTTCGTCCACATCCCCTTCTCCACTCCAAAATACTCCGCTGCTTGCTTCATCCGACGCAGTATCAAATAGAACTCCTCCACCTCCTCGTCGGTCGGCTCCTCCGCCGCCGCCGCGGCCGTCTCTTCCTTCTTGGTCTTCTTTTCATAAACTCCGTCGCCGTTCTCCAGCTGCCCCTTTCTCTTTTCCCTTCCCATTTTCAATTTTTCCTTTGAAAAAAAAACAGAGAAAGAATTCAAGGAAAGGAAAACAGAGAAGTAAAATTCATTTATGGAAGAAGACGGTTTATTAAGGAGGAATATCAAGGGCGAAAAAAAAAAAAGAAAAAAAAAGTGGGAAATGATTCCGTTAGAAAATATTGGAAGGCATAAATAATAGAAGAACGAAACTTGGAGGTTTTGTATACAAAAGAAAGAAAAGTACTTAGTGCTTTTTGGGTAAGCGTGTCAGTCCATGGAAAAAATGCTTTGGCTTCGCCTTCACATTTTTTTTTTTTTTTTTTTTTTTTTTTTACTATAAGTTACAAATTTGGTTAAAATATATTTTGTTCCCTAACAAGTAATTTCACGGTCATCTCACAATTTTGTTACATAATGATTTAGTCCTATTCTTTCAATTCTACAATATAATTTATGAATTTTAGTATGTAACAATTTAGCTTTTGTACTTTTAAATTTATAACAATTTAATCTCTAATATAAAAATATTCATCAAATTCGATGTCAATAATGACTATTATATGATAAAGTTTAGGAACTAAATTGTTAAAAAACTAAAAGTATAAGGACTAAATCGTTACAAACCAAACTTCAATGACTAAATGGTTACTTCAACAAAAATTTAGTCACTAAAGGTGTTTTTTAGCCTACAAATTATAATATTAATCCCCAGTTTTTATAAATGGTACAAGACTTTCATAAAAATATCCATTTATTAAAATATTAGAAGATATATCAACGTGGTAGAACACCATTCTTTTGAACTTAATTGACATACCTGTTTCATGTCACCTACTGTCAACTTTCCTAAATTTATCAATTTTATACACTTCATTATGTTCTGTTTGAATAAATATCTATGTGATTTCTAATTTTATCAATTAAACTCCTAAAACTTCATAAGTAAAAAGAAATTAGACTTTCAATTAAGATTTTGTTTGAAAATTGTCAATAATGTACAATTCTAAACATCCTACTATTCGAAGAAGTCTACATTCATATAAAAAAAATTAAATACATAGATAATTTTTCAATGCAATTTTAATAAAGGATCGAATTGAAATAATTATATGTTAAGTACGATATTTTTTTAAAATAAGTTAGAGAAAAATTGTCAATTGACATGCTTACAAAAGTTTAGAGTTCGGAGGAAGAAGAGGGAAGAGAGGAGAATAATAATTTTTTAATTATTGTTGTAAATTATTATATGCGGATGGCTTTGGGCCATTCGATTAAGGGAATGTGGAGAATTGTGACGTCATAAGGATTTCATAAGCTGACGTCATAGAAAGAAAATTAGGATATCTCGACCTATCACGGAAAAAGTCTGAAAAGAAAATTACGGGTACCTTTTTTACTTTCTTTTTAAAATATATTATATAATAATAAAATAATATTTTAATCCTCCACTAATATTATATTATATGATGATTGTATTTTAGGACTAAGTTTGAACAAAGGGTTGAAATATGCTCTCTTTCAAAAACAAAATAAATAAATAAATAAAATATGCTTCAAAAAAGAGAAAAAAAACAAATAAACACATGGTTAAAATATCGCCAATATGATCCTTGTTAAATTGTGTGAACATGTACTATCAATCTTGAGATCGAAGATTCGATCCATCCACTTAAAATATTAATATATCAATACAAATGTGAATTTTGATATTTAAAACTTACATTTTGGTAAATAATTAAAATTGATGTTAAGTTCTCTTGTTTATTGATGTATTAGACATGAATATTTCGATTCTTACAAAGTTGGTTTAGTTACAATTTTAATAATTTTTAAATTAAAAAAAATTTAAAATTGTTCAATTTTAGTTCATATACTCTTAGTAAATATTAAATTTAGTCTACTACCATTTTTTTAAAAAAAAATTATTTTCTATTAACATTTTTCTACAAACTTTTTAAAGATATTCACCTATTATATTTTCTTGTATGAAAAATATAATTGTTGAATCAATGATAAAAAAAAAATCGAGAGATTAAATTTAAGATCTATTTGAAATACATAGACTAAAATTGGGCATTTAAAAGTATGAAGACTATAAAATTGAACAAACTGATATAAATGGACTAAAATAATATTTTTAAACAATTGAACATCTCACTTTAAGGTTGATAAATGATTTATTTAGTTAGGCATGAAATAATCTAATCAATTAGATTTAAATTTAATTTTAGATTTTAGTCGTTAGAGTAGTTTTGCCATTTAATTTAATTCCTCGAAATGTTAAAATAAGTAGATAATAGCTTTGTATAACATATATATAATACTCTTCTAGAAAAAAAAAAAAAAATACAATATATATAATACTCTTCTAGGGAAAAAAATGTAGGATTTTTTTTTCTTTTTTCATTTTTCCAAATATCTTAAAATTGGCTATATTTTATTTTATTTATGTTAAATAACGTTATTTTCTCCTTTAGATTTTTGTTAACCAATTAAGACTTAGTTTGAGATTGTTGTAACTTTTCAAATAATTATTGATAACTGTGCTTTTAGAAAATTTAGCGGTAAGAAAAGTAAAATAACTGTTTGGTAAATTTTAATTTTAAATTATAAAAAATTAGGTATGATTTTTGGTATACTCATACTAAATTTGTGTAATTTAGTTATACAAACCAAAACATATTATCATTTCAATTATTTTTTATATTCATATTTGATTTGATAACTTATTATAATACAATTATTGGAAGGGAAATTATTTCAAATGGTAAAACTGTTGAAAATATTTAAAGGATATAGCAAAATTTTATATAGACGCTATAGATACAATGTCTATCAATATCACATCTATCAGTGTCTCTCAGCATCTATCATTGATAATTCTAAAATTTTTCTATATTTTATAAATATTTTAATTTATTTTTCTATATTTAAAAAAGTCGTTATTTGAAAATATATATGAATTGAATTGAAATAATTTTGTTTAATCTAAATTAATTGATTATTTTTTTAATAATTGATATAAGAAATTGAACTAATTAAAATTTGGAATAGATAGGAGAAAAGAAATTAATGTAGAAGGGTAGATTTGAAATGGGCAAGGGAAAATATCAATTTTGTATGAAAGTTAAAATCTGAAAGCTCTATTTAATAACTTTTACACAATCGAACAAATTTAAAAATGATTCTTAATAGAATAATAAATAATTTATTTTATAAATAAGTTGAGTGGTTAAGATTTTCATATGATTACTTTTTACATTTGAAATAACAATCCCAAACAGAGCTAGAGCTAAGTATTATGAAACGTAGTTTAATCAATTGAAACAAATTTACAAATAGTGAGTAACTAAATTAAAAGATGCTAATACATCGAATATGAAATGGTTTAAATATTATTTTGGTCCTTATATTTTTAGTTTTTGTTCATTTTGGTTTCTATACTATTTCAAAATGTGGTTCTTACACTTTCAATTTTGGTTTATTTTGAGCCATAAGTTTTAAAATATTTATTTTGGTTCTTGTACTTTCATTTTTTTAAATACTTTGGTCCTTATTCTTTTATAAAGTAATTATTCCGGTCCTTTAATTTTTATTTTTATTTTATTAAAATGATGACTTTTTTAAGTTCAAAGACCAAAATGAATAAGGTTAAAAGTATAAAGACGAAAATGAATCAAAGACAAAAATATAAAGGTCAAATTAGTATTTAAATCAATATAAAACTGAAAATTTTAAGAAATAAAATTTGATTGACCAAAATATAAAGTTGGGTGCTAACAATATTTTTCCATGTTGACAAATAGGCAAATTAGGAAGACTTAGGACAAGGAGTCAGCTTTTTCTATTGTTTAGAAAATTAGATGGAAAACAATACCCGAAGACTAAATGTGTATTTGTAGTATAAAAAAAAAATCAAAATTTAAATTCTTTTCCTTTTAAAAAAAAAAAACAAACAAAAAATGTGTAGCCTTCGGGAGCACATGTAGATTTCATATAAATAATAAGGTCTTTTCAAAAAAAAAATTTTTTAATTTAAATGGACATCCATATATATTGTAAGTTGCAAAATTTAACTTAAAAAAAGTTGATCCAACTTTCACATGATTATAATGGTAAATTTGTATTTAAAAGAAGAGGTGATTGGTGAAACAAAAAAGTAATAGATTGATTTGGTGCACACAACAAAAATCTAGATGTTTAAATAAGTGTTGGGCTGATAACCCTTCACAAGTCCCAAATACTCAAGATCAACGTTGGAGACGTGAAGAAATGATTCAAAATTATTCTGTCGAATCCTCGATACTTGATCTTCAATAAGAATTCCCTTCTTTGTCTGACGAGTCTCTGTTAAATCCTCGATGCAACTCGATGATAACATAACTAATTATCGATTGTACTCGACGGTTCTTGAACGATACTCAGTGCAACTCGAAGGTGAAAATGATGTACTCGAAGCTACTCAATAGCAGAGAATCGATGCACGATTGACCCGATAATCTGATTACTTGATGCGATTTGAAATGTAATTGAATGCCGCGCTTTTACAGTAAAGAATTACTCGATTGAACAAGAAAGATAAAGGAAGAGGAAGGAGACACAGTGTTTACGTGGTTCAACAGATTGCCTACGTCCACGGAAAGATCTGAATTCTTTTACTTGATGGAGATTGCGTATAGATTTGTTATTTATAGAAAACTAAGAAAATGATGATAACTCTATAATTTGAATTTAAAATCAATGGTATTTATTAGAATATATCAACTCCCCGTTATACAAGTTAGTTATAAACAAATAAAATCTGAGATATTTGAGTCAAAACTTCTTAGTGCTCTATATATAGTAAGCATTTTAAGGAAAGAAAATATTGAATTACTTTCTTTGAAGCCTTCAGGGGCAATTTTTGCAAGTCACATTATTCATGAAATATATTCTTTTAGTTGTCCATCGTGCAAGTAGTTCGTATAGAAGTGTTGGTTATATTAAATGTGTTATTTTAGTCCTTTATTCTGTTAAAAAAAAGTTAATATTAGTTTTGTCAAAAAAGAAGTTAATATTGGTCTTTTTTCTATGAAAAAAAGATATTAATTCTTAATTAATAAGTCGCTTAACAAAAAAATCTCAATTCATTTTAAAGTTTACAACTTACTTATAACACCTTAGATTTAAGGTGTAATTAGTTTAATTTTTCAAGTGTTTAATTTTGAAAATAAGTCATTTAAAAAAAATTGAAATATTTGACATCCACTTAAAATAGATTTTGAAATACTTTCAAAGAAAAAGTATAACAAAAATGTCTTTTTTGAAAAATATATATATATATATATAGTCAAACCAAACAGACTCTTATATTAAATTCTATGGGAAGATTTAACACCAAAATCAAAATATATGGGATAGAAGTTCAAAGCTCTAAGTCTAATCTTCAACTCGAGGATTATCGATACCTAATATCGAAATATATATCAACTAATGAATTTGTATTTTAGGGAAGGATAATCCAAGTTCCTTGCAAAATAAGGAAAATTGAACATGGGTGTGGTGTCAAGCCACTAACACTTCGACACTGAAGTCAGTAAGGGGTCGGGATAAGTACAGGTAATAAAGAGTAATATAGAGTGTTTTGGCCTACTTTTGACGAACAAATCCTACTAGTTTTATGTAACGGGCACTTAGGTTCATAATTTCTCTCTTTAATTTATGAAACCATTAAGTCATTACTCTTCAGATAGTCATAATACTACCACCCAAAGCTACAATCGAGACTGCTCGACTTTTCATCACTTTTTCATGAACCATGTGGTATGAATTTGGACCACTACCACTTGGTCTAGTGTGGAGGTCCAATGGTATCGCTAGGTACTACCACATGGATCCTCCATAGTAATATCAAGATCTTTACGTACCGCCAGGTACCACTAGGACCTTCATGGTATTACTACATAAGTTTTCCATGGTAACTCTAGTTCTACCACATGGGTCCATCATGATACTACTCAGATCTTCGTGGTGCTGCTACTGCTACTGTTAGGCACTACTAGGACCTCCATGGTACTATTATTACTACATGGGTCTTCCATGATACTATTGGGTACTACTAGGACCTCTATTGTACCATTAAGCACTACTAGGACATCTATGGTACCATTAGGCCCTACTAGAAAATTCTTGGTACAACTACATGAGTTCTTCATGGAACCACTACATTCCTTCATGAATCCTCTGATCTACCTCTCAGCTCCCTCAAAGGTGTTCTAAGCTTAGAGAGTTCTTTTAGCTTCTTCCAAGCTCTCTCATAGATCCTCTGAACTACTTCTAAGCTCTCTTATGGGTCCTCTTAAGGTTCCTTATAGGTTTTTTAAGCTTCGTCATGGGGTCCTTGTCAATCCACTCGGATCAGCCTTCTAAGGCCACACATGGCTATTGGTCAGACGTAGGTCCCATCGACCTTGATGTGCCTGAAGGAACTCTAATTATAGAGGACCTTTGAGCGGAAGCGGATCGTTCCAAACTCCATTGTGAAAGAACTCAAACATTTACAATTATGCTAAACAGATTATGCATTAATCAATGAATTACAACATATTTCGAATTAAATACAAAGGATGAAAGAAACAATACCTTTAAAGAACGTTTCTTCAAGTGTGTCCCTCGATCAAACTCAAACGCAATGAACAACTCGAACTCGATCTCCCTCAAACAACATCAACGAGTATCAACTCGATCCTCAAACAATCGGACACTACCACAAGATTGTCTTGGTATTCTCAGTGTGAGAATCCAGAAGTTGTGGGCTTTGACTTATTTTGGTTTAAGGGAAGAATTGGAGTAGATGATTAAGTAAGCGGTGAACAATCATATAGAAGAAGAAGTCTATCGTATAGACTTGATACTCGATCATTTAGATACTCCCAAGCTATCGTTTAGTATACTCGATACTATTATATGGTCTCTCGATTAGTAATCTGATAACTTGTTATCATGTAGAATGAAAAGAAAAACCATTTTTCTTCTTTATCCCACTTAGCCGTAAAACCGTCTAACCACCCATTAAGAGTGGTTATTGGAGAAAAAGAAATTTAATTATATATAATTAATAAATTATAAATAAATACAATAGCTAACTTATCATATTATATTTATAACTTATAGTTTTAATATTGCATCATATAGAATACATAAACCATAGTTCTTTTTCTCTTTTAATGGCATTTAATATAAATCGTATTTATATTAAATCATCAAATCAAATAATATATCAAATACATTATATCAATTATATCATATATAATTGAATTAATTGAATTATATCATATATAATCAAATTCCCTCTTGTTAATTTGAACATTTCAAACTAACCTAAAAATTGATTCTCAACTTGAATCCATTGAGCTACCAAAGGGACCTTATGGACCTGTAGCTTGAAGCTCCAACGGTACGTGAATAACTTACTAAACTCTTTAATCACAATATCCACCTTCTGTTAACTGTCGGACACTCCACTAAAGACTGACAGTTCACTCTTCGCACTACAGATATATTTCTGTGTCCATTGGATATAACCAATCAACAGTACGATGACCCTTCACAAATTGCTCGTAAGTACAGTTGGACTAAATTACCATTTTGCCACTATAGTTACATCTAACTCTTTAAGTACCACCGATTCCTCTAATGAACAATAGATCATAGTCCCACTATGACTAAACCTTTCTCATGCCAAAAGAAGGTGTGGCGCCACATTATTCAAGCCTCGGAATCAGCTCTTAAGAGAGTAATTTATCTACTTACTCCTGCATTGGGGAAGGAGTGAATTCCATCTTGTGTAGCTAAGTTCCCAACTCCCCAATTAGACGAATCCCCAAAATGGTAAGCTTGTTGAGTCAGCGATCTGGCTACTCTCACCCATGCAAATCAAAAGATTGCCCTCATAGGCAGGAGTTCACAACTCACTCAGGATCAAGGTCATGTTATCTATGGTTATCCTGATGAAATGAAAGTCTCAGTTATGAGCAGCGTTATATAACGAGACTAAACATTTCGTGGTCCAGTCATATACAAATTTTTTTGTATAGAATATCCCCGCTCGCATGTTTAATACATGAATGATCAGGATCAAATCATTTGTAGCACTTTATAACATTTGTAACATCTACAAAGCAGGCCATACTCGTAGTGTCACCAGGATAAGGTATCCCTCCTTATCCATATACTACAGACCATTTAGGTTATCACTTGAAGCACGATCCACTTGTATGTCTCCACATACATGCTTAAGTTACAACGATAACCATGGATCTTAGTTTATTGATTTTTTGGTTAATGAAACTAAAATATCTCATATTTCATAGACTGAAGTGAATAAAATATCATATATTATAAATCACAAAATGTTTGTTCATACAAGTGTTTACAAACTACAACCCGACGAGATTTAGGGCATCAACCCCAACAGTGCCATCTCAGGCTTCTATCTTTGTCCTTGGACCTTTTCTTTATAGACTTTCAATCTTTGCCCGTCTTAGTAAATCTATCCATAGAAAAATCGAAAAATGGATCAAGCTTAAATATGTATTTTGAAGAAAAATAATATGAGTGACTTGGAAACAAAAAAAAAATTTGACCATTGATGTGGTGTCAAGCGACACATACTTCGATGCTTAAGTCAGACTTAGGTTTTTTAGTAGCTTGATAGTAGAACATAGCAGAGGAGTTTTAGCATACCTTTAATGTATGACCTATTAGGGTTGATGTCATAAATCTTGTAGGGTCTTATAGTTTGTAATCATAATGTACAAACTTTTTATTTATGTAATAAAATATTTGATGTTTTATTTCCAAATTAATTGCATTAACCATAAACCAATAAACTAACATCCAAGGTTATCTTGTAGCTTAAACATATATGTAAAGACATACTGGTAGATCATGTTTAAGTGATAACCTAAATGGTCTCTAGTAGATGGATAAGACTGGATACCTTATACTGGTGACACTATGAGTATGGACCACTTTGTAGATGTTACAATTGATGTAAAGTACTACAAATGATCTAATCCTGATCATTCATGTGGAGACATATGAGCGAGGATATTTTATACAAAGGAGTTCGTATAAGACTGGACCACGAAATGTTTAGTCTTATTATATAACACCGTCCATAATAGAAACTTACATTTCACTAGGATGACCATAGGTAACATGACCTGAACCCTGAGTGAATTGTGAACTCCTATCTATGAGGGCAGTCCTTTGATTTGTATGGGTGAGAGTGGCCAGATCGCCGACTCAACAAGCCTACCATTTTAGGGATCCGTCTGATTAGGGAGCTAGGAATACGACTACACAAGAAGGAATTTACTCATTCCCCAATGTCAAGGTAAGTAGATAAATTGCTCTCTTAAGGGCTGATTCCGGGCTTGAACAATGTGGTTTCACACCCTCTCCTGGTCCAAGAGGGGTTTGATCATAGTTGGACTATGATTTATTATTTATTAGAGAGATCAGTGGTACCTAAGGAGTTAAATGTAACTACTAGGACAAAATGGTAATTTAGCTCAGTTGTACTTACGAGCAATTTGTGAAGAGTTATCGTACTGTTGATTGGTTACATCCAATAGACACAAAAATATATATGTAGTGCGAAGAATGCAACTGCCGATTTTTAGTGAAGTGCCCGACAGTTAACGGATGGTGAATAATTTAATTAAAGAATTTAACTAATTATTCGTGTACCGTTGAAGCTTCAAGCTACAAGTCCATGAGGTCCCCTTGGTAGCTCAACGGGTTTTAAGGAGAATCAGTTTTTGGATTAATTTGAATTGTTCAAATTACTTGAAGAAATTAATTATATATGATATAATTAATTATTTTTAATTATATATAACTATAATGTATTTGATACATTATATTTATGAGAGGAAATAAATATTTGAATATGATTCAAATGTTAATTATATGAATTGAATTCATATTGTTAAGTTTAATGTAAATGTGATTTATATTAAATGTCATTGGTGAGAGAAAATTGTAACTATAGGCTATATTATATTTCATACAATATTAAAACTATAGGTTATATGTTATATATGATATAACATATAGTTATATATATATATATATATATATGATAAATTTATTATTATTATTATTATTATATGTGTGTGATATTATTTAATTAACTTAAATTTTTTAATATTTTTTTTAATTATTGAGAGGGAATAAGCTTCCCTCCCCTTTTTTCTCTCCACCCACGTAAGTGTGGAAAGAGGGGTTCCTCTTCTTCATCATGCAAAACAAAAAAGGGTGAGAGAAAGATACATAATAGTTTTGTATTTTTGAGATATCTCAAATCTCTCTCTTCCTCTCAATCTCTTTCTTTCCCTCAAAATCCAAAATCACCAGAGTTCTCACTCCTCCTAGGTTCTCACTAGAGAATACCGAGGTCTCTTTGCAGCAGTGCCCATTTGGCCATTTACAGTTCGTGACTGATCGTGGGAAAGGATTCGTAAAGTTTTGAGTTCTTCAATGGTAAGGGTTTTTGAAACCTTAATTTCATTCTTTTGTATTTATTCACAAGCATGTTGTATCTTTATTAAATGCATGATTTTTGTACTATTCTCTAAAATTATGTGTTATGAATTTTTTGGAAAATAAGACGATCCCGCTTCCGCTACGGTTCCCTTCAAATAGATTCTTCATGACCTTAGTCATTTATATAGACTTAACATTATGTAACTGGTAATTGGGCTATATAACTACCCCTTCTTTAATTATGGAACCGTTTGTTGGGTGGTTGCGCTACCACTACTTCTAAGATGTAAACGAAGCTTCGTTCACTCAACTTCCCAACAGTTTCTATATGGACTGTTCGTTATCAATTATTTAGACCATTACCCACTTGGCTTAGTGCAAAGGCCAAAGGTCTTTCATATGTGCTCTTGTACTCTAGGATTCTCCCATGATTATCTTACATACCTCATGAGACTACTAAGTCCTCCATAGATTTTGGCCAATCCACTTGGATTAGTCTCCTAAAGCCATGAGTGGCTATTGGCCAGACATAGGTCCTCTTGGCGTGGGGTAGTCACCTTAGATTTTTATCTACAATCATTGATCCTCCTATTTCTGGGATTCTCTATCTTGGCATATCTCGAAAAATCTCCCTATAACGAGAACATAATATCTTGTTGGTGTTTGGGCCTCCAACTTCAAGTGGGTGGAGTAGGCTATTATAACTCAATCCATGTTTGGGACGTCAATTATAACAACTATTATAACCTACAAGTAGCTCCAACATTCCTAGGGATTTCAAAATTCTCTGCGGGTTCAGGACCCGCACTCCGATCAGGATGGAAAATCCCCGATTTGACTGGGTACGAGGACAAACGAGAGATTTAAATCAAGTCCCCGGTCGGAGACGATCTTCACCACGTCTCCGACCTCGATCCCCTTCCCATCCCTACCCTGATTTTTTAATTATTTGTTTATGTATAAAAAAAAAAGTAAAAATAATAAACATTTTAATTATACATATATAAATAGATTTTAAATATATATAAAGAAGAATATATATATATAATATAATATACACACACATATGTACATGGTAGCTTAATGTTAGTTATTTTTATTCTAATTTTCTAATATAATAAATTTATAACAAATAGTATCTTATATTTTTTAAATTATTTATTTAAACAATAATAATAATAACAATGCTAAATTTTTGCCTAAAATATTTACATTTTTAATATAAATACTAAATTTTAAATAATAAAAATAATAAAATAAAAGGTTGAAATTTTTCCATGCGAAAACACAAATCCCCGAAAGGGGATTCTCCGACCCCAACCCCTCAAAATGTGGAATAGGATGGGGACGGAGATTAAAGATCCTCAGGACAGGGATAGGGAGTGCATCCCCAACCCTAACCCACCCTATTACCATCCCTAAATATTACTATTGCAAATTTTTATTCGTTATAGTGTTTACTATTTGTTTACCATTTTCTACTCAACATCTCTTTTCCTCTTTGTTAGTGTTTACTATTTCCTATCCAAATAAAAATAGGTTGTATCTCGAACACAAAACTCAACGTCTCATACACTCTCTTAATGAATTGATGTTCATATGTGTTAAGATTGACTAAATAAATGTTTGAAAGTCTATGAATAAATAATTATTTTAATATTTACCGTAAAAGAAACCACCACACGCGTTGTTTTCATGGGGTGTTATACTAAGACCTCAAGTAATTTTTATATACACTATATACATCTATTTATTTATGTGGTGCTTAAAAATAGATTACAATTATTTAAACGCCATAATTTGAATTCTTAAATGTCAAACTGTTATTATTTTTAGAAAGGAAGTCAAAAGTACTGTGGACCATATTTTTTCCATCGGCTAAAAAATGCAAATGTCAAAATAATATGAAAAATTAAAATGCATGTACTTATTCTTAGTAATTATCATCGTAATTTCCACTATGGTCATATGTCGTGGAAAAGAGGTTTATGTGACATGTCCATTAATTTCCAGTGATCGGGATCCTGGAATACAATCAACTTGCTTCTTTGATTTTTCTTTACAATGAAAAGTAATATAAGGTCGGTTTTCAAAAAAAAAAAAAAGGTAATATAAGGTCGAATCACCAAGTTGGATAAAAAATTTGACATATTGATCACGCCAAGTTGAAAAATTGCAAAACTTAGGTCAAAATTGTAATTATCTCAATAAAAAATCACCGATTTTTTAAATCGTGTCTCACAAGTTAAAATTTATTTTAGGTTAAATTACTAATTCAGTCTAAAAACTTTTAAATTTATGTTATCCTATAAGTTCCAAATATATAGGATAGATCTTCAAACTTTCAATTATATGTCCAATAAGTCCCGAAATTTTTAAAATTTCTTATAGGCCCTTAAACTTAGGTGTCTAAATATGAGAATGTGTCTACTAAATCTTTAAACATTCAATTTTTTTTATCGATATAGCCTTGAGTCTTCAATCACTTGCATAATAGGCCATTGACTTGATTTTTTTTTTTTTAATTCACAAATCTACACAAGATCAAAAATTCAAGAATTTATTAAATATCTTTAAAGTTTGGAAGTTTCTAAAATATAAAAGACTTATTAGACACATTTTAAGTATAACAATTCAAAAACCGAACTTGTAATAAACGTTCTTTATTTACCATGCAAGAGTACTAAGTACTAAACTAACTGATAAAAAGATTATAAATGTATTTTGAACCATTTAAATCAACAATAATGATAATAATGAGCAGCAAAAAGAAAGAAAGAGAGAGAGAAGGGGGGAGAAAAGGCTAAACTTATCGAATTATATAAATTTAGTTAAATCTGGTTTTAGTCCTAAACTTTGAATCTTGTTCTATTTTGATTTAATCCCCAAACTTATCAAAAAGTGTTTATTCTGATCCTTACTCTTAAGATTCTGCTAATTCTTTGATGAACTCTGTTTAAGATGAAATTACGTCTAGCATATGTTGAGCAAAATAAAAATGAAGTAAAATACCAATCAATGCATCAAAATAGTGAACGGCCAAAATCTTGAACGTAAAATGATTTTTTGAATTCTCCTATAAAAAGTCACTTTACCGCCTAATTCAAAATTGAAAGCCCATAATTTTTAATGTTGCTAACTTATTTGATAGCCTAGTCATCCAAAATTACAGATCCTCTCATCATTATGTTTAAGAGCTAACAAAATATTTAATAGAATGGACCAAACTAAGCACTTTTTAAAAGTTCAGAAACTAGAATGAATGTTTTGAAAAGTTTAGGGATCAAAGTAGAACAAGATTTAAAATTCAGGGACCAAAATAGGATTTAAACTTATAAATTTCTACCCAAAACTTTCGGTTTCATCAAATTACCTCAAAGTTAGATAAGTTTTACCCAGGGGAAAAAAAACAAAAACAAAAAAACAAAAAAACAAAAAACAAAACAAAACAAAACACAAGAACCAAGCATAGAAATCACAACCTTTACCTAAATCTGAGGTCTAACTAGAAGAAATTAAAATTAAAGAGTGAAAATTGGTACATCGAAATTGAACCTTTTATCCTTATTCCTAATAATAGATACAGCTAACATAGACATGTGGGGCTACAAGTTAGGGACAGACTAACGCAAGATTAGGCGAACCGAATCTTTCATAACTTAATTTGTTTTTAAGAAGCATTGCACCTTCACCATAAAGTTGGAAATGACTTAATAACAGCTAAACAGGCAATGCCAGCTCCTGCATTTTTCCCAGTACTCTTACTGTCTTTTACCATTGCCTGCCAAAAAAACAGCAGCTACAAACATGCTCCCCCAGAATTATACAACTGATCTATTCAAGTACTCAAATTCTACATGCAAAGGGTGAAGAAAACAACCAACCTCCATTCAACTAAAAATTAAGGAGATGATTCAGTCTGGTGAGATTAAAGAGTCAGTCAAGTCACATTTTCATTGTCATCAAAGGCCAGTTCACACACAAGAGCAAGATGATCACTCCCCCATTTCTGCATCATAACATAATAGACTATGATTGAGAGAGAAAAGAATCCTTTTTTTTCTTTTATAATATAAAAAGATTAATCCAGCATTGTTGATGTGGGCTTGTAACGGATGGATGGGCATATTTTTCAAAATGGAGAAGAGATTTTGTATTAAACAATGAGGATTTCTCTTCTTAGTCGTATTGACAACTTTTGTTGTATTTTAGGGCATAAGACCAAGGGAAGTCCTTGATTCTTTTTGGGGTTTTGCCTCCTAAATTCTCCCACGAGATTCTTAGGGATGAGTTTATGACTCTTTAATTGACAACAAGAAGATAGTTTAAACTTTGAAGGGATAATAGCCCAAAAGTGAGAACTATAAATACCGTCCCTTGAAATCTTCCCTACCAGTGGAGAGTATCGATGATTTGACCATTACTGAACATGACAGTACGAATAAATCTCCATAACTAAGATTCCACCCACACCCAGCTGTACAATGTTAAAAAGATTCATTTATACTTACTTAATTGTCTTGCATCTCCGCCGTGGTTCTATAAAATTATTAGTTAACTCATCGATCTCTTCAAGGATTTATAACAAATTGGAGGAAAAGAGAAGGAAATAGGCAGAAATTTCGAAACTTTTATAATGGTAGGATGTCTCGAGGCAAATCGAGAATTTTCATGACAAAAACAAAACACAACTTAAAAATATTTAAACAATTAATGGTTACATTTCAAAAGTACCTCATTTGGAAGACCTCCAGTCCTCTTTAATGCATCAACAGGCAATGTTTCCAAAACCCTAACAGGGGCAAGTTTTTCCGAGTGCCTGCAATAATAATCAAAGCCAGTAACCAAAGTTCTCAAGGCCAAAGCATGACAAAATTTTCTTTCAACAACAAAATCCGATACCATATATAATCAACAGTTCCCATGAACTTGGAGTGGAATGAAGTTGCTAAAGGTTCTCCATTAGCATCTCTTGTTTTACAACTTCCCTAAAAGTTTAAGCAACTTGGATGAGAGAGAGTAAATGAAACTAGATAGCATTAAATAACTCTTACCCCCTATTTCAAAAATGATAAAAAGTTAAAATCAACGTTGTTAAAATCGCAAGATGAAAACATGAAAAAAAATTCTTAAATACTACCTTTTATTATTATATATAAACCATATACCACATTTTTTTGGGAAAAGAAAGGGGAAAAACTTTTTTAAAAAAGAAGTTTAACTTGTGCCGCTCTCCTTTATATAAAAAATCCTAAAGTTATATTAATTTTATGTCACATTTCAAAGTATTAGATTTCATTGCAGCCAAAGCATCTTACTTTATTACAAAGCTTGACAGAACTAATGGTCCACTTTTTTAACCCATCTTTTATATTTTTGACTTTCAGCGTTTACTCATTCCTTGGTGGTTCCTTTCGCACATAAAGTAACGTCCATCCCCTACTATTTAGGGACTGTTTTGGAGGTTGGAATGTAATGAGAATTACTGAAAATCAGAGGAATGTGGGAATGAGTGAGAAATCAAGGGCATAACAGAAATAGGATCGTGAAACGTGAAAACAGTGAGAAAGAGGGTTGGGTTGAACAATATAAAAACGGAATGAGTTTGGTATTATAAATCGAGACCAAAACATTTAATCTAAACATGGGTTTTGGATTACATTACATAACAAACTCATTCCATTATGGACCACCAAACAGTTCCTTACAGTAACTAAAACTCACTCCACCGGCTAACAAATTTCCTAAGCAATTGTTACCTCTTTTGCAGTGCAATATCGTTTGTATAACTTCTTTCAAGATTCCTTAGGGGTGATTCTTTTTTGAATATTTAAATTAGTGAATTCCAAGTCTAAATTGGCGATTGCTTTTTTAAAACGTACCAGTCAATGAAACTCATTCAAACACCATGAGAATCAATCACCTCATTTTCCATTTTAACTTATATGATAAGCACCGAGTGTACTAAATAAATAATGAGAATTTAAGAAGATCAAACATCTTACAGGAACTCCATAGTACGCACTGGAAAGCTTTAAATGGTGCTGAAGATGGGTAACATTCTCACTACCAGATGCAATCCTTATTTCCTCATCACTCCATCTGAAGGACCTTGAGGCTGAAACATTGGACCTAGCCAACAAATGATACATATAATACATAAAAGGAAAGCTACATATTAACCTCTATTCATATCTGCAATATGGTCCAAATAACATAAACACCTCATCTTTTAATCCTCTACACTAGACAGTAAAACTTGATTTATGATGTCATTTGTCAATAACATGCAATACTGTTCTACTCCTAAATATTATGGACATTGTGATAGTACTGAAAACATGCATGCTTAGGAGCTACTCTAGATAGAAGTATAAGCTATAATTGATTGAGAAAAGAGATTAAAAAATAAATAAATAAGTAAAAAGAAAAGAAGGAAGACATTACATTGAAGTTTAGGCATACCATTTTGTACCCTCACTACAAAATCTGAGGGTTCTATGTGATGATGAAAAATCAAGCTGCCCTGAAATCTTTCTGCGATCATGCAGTTGTATATCCAGCTGCTCAACCACCAAAACAACTTGAAGTGAATTTCCAACCATGGAAACACAAAACAGAGGAATTCAAGCAAATTGTGTTCAACAATCCTAAACTACAATAATAGATTATATAAAAAATTACCAATTAAAAGTAAACTGACCTCTGATGAAGCCAAAAACTGATACATTGCACTCTGATCATTCGAAAAAAAGAAAATTTAGAGACAAAACAAGATCAATTGCTAATATGGTGAAATTGCTAGCAAGGGTGATCGGGTAAATATAGTTTCTGATACAGTAGGAGGAGTCCTCTCCAGTGAAAGAGAATTACCTTTGGAATGCTATTCAGATCCCCAGCAATAATAACAGGTATGTTTCCCCATCTTTGAGAGAGATTATGAGCTTTTTCAAGAAATAGTCTGACCTATACCAGCACTATGTAACAAAATTAATGCACTGAGATGCCTAACATTTGTTTCTTAAAGGACAATTCAAATAAAAGATAAAGAATATTTTATAACTACCTAACCATACCAGAAAAAGGAAAACAAAAAAGAAAAGAGAGGGAAATAACCAGGAGACTGCAACTAATGCTAAGCCGACATTCAAGAAGATTCAAACAGAAAAATAGTTGGCGCAAAATCACATAAAACTATTAAACCATGCAACAAAAACTACAAACATTCAAAGATCACAGTAGTTGATACCTGCCCGAGCTTAATGTCTCCACGATTTGGGTTGAAAAGAACGTGTATATTCCCAATCACAAAGCTTCGGCTACAGTTAATAAACATGCATAGAAGTTAAAGAAAGAACAAGTAGTGAGACTACTGAGATACAACCGTTTTTATCAAATATTATTTAATTTCTAAACATGACATACACATACATGCAGAGGGAGTGAAAATAATATGCCCAGTACTTTAGATAATATTCCTCAAAATAATTTATGCAAAATCAAAGGCACTTGCATGTAATTTTCTAACCATATCCATGAAATTTGTTTCTCATTTTCAATAAAGAGGTCAACGAAGAAATTTGACAAATATAGTGACAAATTTACAGAAATGCAGAATGTACCTTGTTTTGGACTTTGATTCTGGTTTATTCATCTGCCAATTTAAAGTGTAAGAGAAAATGTAAAACGTTCTACAAAACCATAGATTGACAATAAATCATTTGAAGCACACACGATGACCTTCATTATCAAGAAAATATGCCATATCAATAACATACAAATAAAAAATAAAAAATAAAAGGCAGCAATATTTCTTCATAACAATTCCAGTTGAAGTGGTGGTAGCAGCAAACTAAGAAGAAATTGAAATTTTAACCACTATTAAATTTAATAGGAAATACATTTGAAAAAATACATCTACACATCTACAGTTTTTTTTTTTAAAAAAAAAAAAAAAAGAGAAAACTTAACTTTCATTAAGAGGAAGATGAAAGAGTACATGGGTAACCCATAAAAAGGAGTCAAACTATAAAATATGGCTTCAATCAAGAGATAAGACTTGGCAAATAACTTATTTAAAAAAATCTAGAAACCAAGACCTGAAGAGAAACAGAGAATCTAAACGAAGGACCAAACATTGATAGAAGAACTTTCACACCCTCTGAAGATTTTGTTGCTTCTCTTGCTCCAAAGCTCTCACAAAATAGCACACACCAACCTATCGACAAAACCGCCCTTTATTGCAAACAGGCAGGTTGAGGATAAGCTCCTAAACCGACTCCCTACAACTCACTGAGCTAACAAATCTTATAACCTTGCTTGAACGAGATCTATTTTATAAGTTGTACAACTATGTTGTCGAGTACTAAGGAGACCAACCAACTACAGCAAGTAGGCCTTCCCAAAAAAAAATCCTCCCCTCCCCAAAAAGCCAATAAAAATAAACCAAGCCGTTAAAAGAATCCTATGAATGTGTGAATGATGGAAATTTTTGTACATAATTAACGGGAAGAATACATGAAAACAATTGAAGTTTTAGTTTAGCATGGTAACTTCCCAAATGAATATTAAATATAGCAGAATGATCTAAATGGATTTTTTTATACCTTCAAAACACATAGTTGAGCAACATTGTTCCGTAGCCCACAACTCTGGAACTCTATAGTTTCTTGATGCAAAAGGGAAAATCTGTAACCAGAAGATTTTCAACTGACAAGTAATGAAATGAGAGGACCACTATAGAAAATATGAAAAGTACATTACATATTCCAGAAAAAATAAATAAATAAAGGCCAGTAAATGTGCTGAATCACCATACATATAGATACAGATAGTAAGGGGCAGCCTAATAGAAAACGAAAATCTAATTTGCGAAAAATCTAAATTTTAGAATGCTTATAATAGGAAAATTTTTCAGTTCTGACATTAGTAATACAAGTCCATGCGACATCTCTCATACATATTGGCAGATTTACAAGGTACTGAGTCATTTTCAAAAAATTCACAAGATCTCATCTATTTGATGATCTTATAAATCAACAACTATAATTCAAAAATATCAGGAAGGATGAGAGACGTTACTGTTTGTCAATCCAAAATATTGCACAGCCATCATTTGCTTCACCTGTTCTAGCCTATAAAAGATCGCCAATAAGTTTTCTTGATGTAGTACAAATAACCCATAAGTAGATTATTGGCAATTAACTTAACACAAAGTATCCCAAACACACCTTGTAAACACCTTTGTAGCCATAATTTTGGAAGAGTTCATCTAAATCATTAAAACGGTCAACCTCCTGCAGATATATAGTTTCATTTGCACAATTAAAAATTCACTCTTAGCCCCTATTAAATATCATGGTTGAAAGAGATTTGATGAACAGCACAACCTAAGAAACAAGAGAACTTGAGACATTTTTATTTAGTCACTATGAGAATAAGAATGGGACACTAGACGTCCCTCCCCCTAAAACAGCAACTTGAACCTTCCTAATTTCTCATGTCTTCTATTTGATGCATAAAGTATTGGCCTTAAATTGGTAAGAAAACTCAGGCTGCTTACAGAAAACCTGGAGTAGAACTTGAAAGCCTTTGATAAAATAGGCCATTGACTTTCCAAGTCTCTAAAACTTTTGATATCTAGTTTTGCCTCAACTACTTGTCCTACATCAGAAACAACAAAGCTTATATCTTCAGTAGTTTTGCAATTTGAGTCTAGTAGGAAAATTATGGTGAAATTTACAAATAAGAACGACAGTTGTAAGACTGCAATTCGTTATTGTAGGCTTTAAGAAAATATATTTCTTATCAGGTTATGTTTCTCTTATTTCAGATTTCTATGAGCAAACTATTCCAGTTGAAGAACCACAAAAGACATCAAAGGGTAACTAAACATCGATTAAATTTTGTACAATGACATTAGAATTTAAAATTTTAATGAGCAAAGATAAAATGATCCCCCTTAAATGAAATTAAGGAACACGTGAGAAGGACAGGAAATGAGGGTTGACCTGTTCATGGAAGGACAACGAGGATAAAAACATTTAAAAGATAGAAACTCATAATGTGACCACAATATACAGAGTTCACCTCACATCTTAAAAGTTAAAATGCAATAAATAAATTGGAGTCTAACAAATTACCTGCAAGCATAAGATGCCTGCATTGTAAAATTTAATTGCATTGCATATAAGCTCTTTCCGGAAACTCCAATCCAAGAATTTGGAAGGCACTCTATGATACAAATCTGGATGCTTCAATGCATTTTCCACTCCTAGTATATTATATGAAGCTACCATAATCCTATCTGAAATAAAGACAATAAATTGTTAAGTATGCAATGGCAATACCCCCACAAATGGAAATATCACATATTTTCCTCCCCTTTCCTTCTGTTCTTTAACGGGAAATGGGGTGCAAAGAATGTGATAATCAAGTGCCTTTTGAAAACCCTCCAAAAGAACGACCTTACTTGAACAGGACCTGTTCTATAGGTTGTACAACCATCTTGATATGAAAGAAGTAAGGTTTCTGAATTTCAAGGCCTGTCAACTAAAGAAAGGAACCAGGTACCAGAATCTAAACTGTGAAGAATTTCCAAGTTTCTCCGGAGTAATCAAAATAAATATTGGACTAGAATAAGTTGCAGCTCTCAATATATTTACCAAGACTGAAGGACAACAAAATCAGGTAGTATTAGGAAAACCCTAATTCTTCCTATTCATGTATTCAAAACTCATGAGCTGGATGAAAGTATGACTCGAGGCACATGAAACTATACAAAAATTAAACATGGGAGGATAAATTGGCTTCAATAACGAACATAGAACATGAGGTCCTCTACCTACATTCAACTCTAGAACATTATAGCATAACAGCCATCGTTCAGCAAGAGCCTCACAGAACTGATTAAAATACATTACCTATAAATCTCGAGCAATCACGAGCAGAGTACACCCATCGACGATGACCGTCCGTTTGACTTGATCTCCTCTTCTTGTGCTTTCGTGAAGTTCGAGGGGGAGAACGAATTGACTCGAAGCTATTCGATTCGGCAAGCTTTTGAGGCTCGGTAGATGTTGGGATTGTGGTTTCTGAACAGGATGCTAATCTCCGCCTCTTCTTCCGGTGATCGTTGTGACTCTTGTGAGCGCAGTGTGCAGCGTTTGTTGAGGGTTTGCGCTTATTCTTCTCTGGTTTGGCTCGAATGTCCATGGTTTCATCGAGGCTTTTTTCGATCATCGTTACAGGCGGTGACTCAAGTTACACGGCAATCGTACTTAGCCTTCGCCCTCCGTCGGCTATGCCAGAGCAATTACATAAACAAAGTTACATTAATGTTTGCGTTAATAATCACTTTTATTAATAATCGAATTAGTGATTGTGAAAAATATTTTTAAGATTTAAAGAAATTTCATGCACTGTAAATCCTTGAATTAATCGAAAATCAATTTTTTTTATAAACTATTAAGATTATGTTATTACATAATAAAAATTCAACACTTAATTTTAAAGAGGTTTTTTCATAATAGGGACTAAATTGTTACAATTTTCAAAATTTAGGTAGTAAATTATTACTTATTAAAGTTTAGGTATTAAATCGTTACAAATTTGAAAGTACCTGAACTAAATGGTTAATAACAAAAGTTTAAAAACTAAATTAAATTTTTATCAAGTTTATTAAAGTTTATGGAGTAAAAGTGATTTTTAACTAATGTTATCATTGAAGTTTTATCAAATCAAGCTTTGAAGGTTTAAAAGCATGATTTATCAATCTTCTAAAAAAGTATGATTTTGCCAATAAGAGCATAGCTCAACTGGCATAGGGAATATTGATTCTAATTGTTTTGTAGTGATTGAGTTTTGGACGGATCAAACTTTTGCATGTCCTGTGACTTTGTGAATAGTGGTGAAATTGTGTAGATTATTAGTTGAATTAGCTGAAAATTAAGAATGACCATTAACTACTTGAATGCATGAAATAAAAATTGTTGCTTTATGTTGCTTTTACTAGGGGTGTTCAAAAAACTCGATAACCCGACCAACCCGAACTATCCAACCCAAACCGCAATGGTTGGGTTGGGTTAAAAATTTAAAAAAATTCTGGGTCGGGTCTCGGGTTACTCGATTTCAGGGTCGGGTTGACCCGACCCGACCCAAATATATATATATATATATTAAAAGTTAAAACTTATTAAGTTATTAGGTTGCAATTAGCAATTTAGCGAGCCTGACTAGCGACTGCACTGCCCGAGCGAAGCGACCGCACTGTCTTGAAACCCTCGCCGGACGCCGCTCCTCTCGCCATCAACTTCCAATCGAGTCGACTACTCCCCTTACCCCGTAAGCAGCGAGCCCGACTACACTGCCCAAGCAACCGCACTGTCTTGAAACCCTTGCCATCGTCTTGAAACCCTCGTCGAACGCCGCTCCTCTCGCCATCGACTGCCAATCGAGTCGTCTGCTCCCTTCAGACTATCTCTGTCTCGTCAGATCCAGTCTCCGCCTCACCTCACCTCGCCTACTACTCTAAGCTTCACGAATGACTCATCATTAGGGGTATTTTCTTCAATAAAGTAAGTAGATAACATAAAGACTCTATTTTCTTCAATAAAGCAAGTAGATAACATATATGTTTGGTTGATAACATGTAGAACAATTTGGTTGAATGGCTTTCTTCAATTTCTACTATTTACTGATATTATTCTATAAGTGAAATTTCTACTATTTGCTGATATTGTTCTATAAGTGGGATTATTAATATATTAATTTTTGTTCAATCTCTCAGTGTCTTGAGAACAGTTAGATAGATTCTTCAAAGTCATCACAACGGACACGGAATCAGACACTGCTGAATCACCATTTTCAAACTTCCCCGTGAGTAAACTAAATTAATTTTTATTGTGTAGTGTGTACATATACCGTTTATTGAGAAGCTAGATAGTGTTTGTTTGTTATAAGTTAATCTTTATACAGTTAGATAGTGTTTGTTTGTTTTTTTCAATTGTATAGGTAGGTGTAATTAGTTGTTTACTAGTTTCATTTATTTTATAGATGGACAGCAGTAGTGGTAATGCAAATGGAACCAGTAATAATGAAATGCCTCCTCCTCCTCCTCCTTCCCCTCCTAATGTTAGCCAAACTACTACAAATATATCACCTCTACCTCCCAAGTCCAATCGAAAGAAACCTAATAAACCAACCTCTTCTGTGTGGGATCATTTCACAAAAATGGAAGCAAGTGGTCATGACGGAGATAGGTGCAAGTGTAACTATTGTGGTAAAGATTACGTATGTGATAGTAATACTTGTGCAACTAGTACTTTATGGAAGCACTTAAGAAATCAATGTAAAAAGTGCCCATATAAAGAAGAAAAAAAAGGACAAACCACTCTAACTCTCGTACCTTCAAATGATGGAAAAGGAGTCAATGCTAGTAACTTTGTGACGACATTGTTTAGCTAACAAGCGTGTAGACTAGCATGTGCCAAGATGATAATTATGAATGAGTTATCATTCAAATTTGTTGAAACAGAGGGTTTTAGACACTTTTGTAGTGTTTCATGTCCTAAGTTCGATGTTCCATCGAGAGTCACAATCATTAGAGATGTATATCAACTTTATCTTGAGGAGAAAAAAAAAGTTGAAATCATTTCTAGTTAAAAGCTCTCAAAGAGTTTGTCTTACTACCGATACATGGACTTCGCTACAAAATGTGAACTAAATGGTCATCACTGCACATTTTATTGATTCTGAATGGGTTTTGCATAAGAAGATTTTGAGCTTTTGTCAAGTTGCTAATCATAAGAGGGAGACTATTGGGAAGATGATTGAGAGTTGTTTGTTGAAATGAGGGATTGAAAATTTTTTTTCCATCACCGTTGATAATGCAAGTTCTAATAATGTGGCTATTTCTTATGTTAAGAGAAGACTTAAAAGTTGGAAATCGGTTGTTTTAGATGGAGAACTATTATACGTGAGGTATTGTGAATGATGGACTGAAAGATATGCATGATTCTATTGCTAGTGTTCATAATGCTGTGAGATATGTTTGATCATCACCTAGGAGAATGGAAAGTTTAAAGCTTGCGTGAAACAAGAAAAAATTCAGTGTAAGGTTCTTGTATGTTTAGATGTGGCAACTAGGTGGAATTCTACTTATTTAATGCTTGAACATGCAATTAAATTTAAGAAAGCTTTTAGAATTTTAGAAGAGGATAAAGAAGACTCAGATTTTGTTGATTACTTCAAGGAAGATGATCGTGGAAATAAAAGATTGGGCCCCATGTACATCTGATTGGTTGATTGTAGGTGTGTTTATTAAGTTTTTAAAGAGGTTTTATACTGCCACCACAATGATAAGTGGATCTTCATATGTAACTTCTAATGTTGGTTATAAGAAAATTAATAAAATTCAATTTGCTTTAAACAAATGGAGTAACAATACCAACTCTGTTCTAAGTATGATGGCTACGAATATGAAGACCAAGTTTGATAAGTATTGGGGTTCGCTTGAAAAAATGAATAAATTGATGTTTCTGGTTATGGCCATTGATCCTTGGTACAAGTTAAAGTATTTGAATTATTGTCTTTCCAATGTTTATGACAGTGATGTGATTAAGGATATGGTTGAGAGTGTGAAATTATATTTGTATCGTCTATATGACTTTTACAAATCACATAACACTTCACTTCGAGGTAGCATAGTACCAATGATTCTCAACAATAAAAAATTGTCAATATAAATGAAGATGATCATGGGGTGGACGAAGATATAGATGATCCGTGGATAACTTTTAAGAGGTTAAGAGAAGAAAAAAGTTCTTTGGAAATGGAGAATGATTTGTCTTCTTATTTGTCTGACAAGGTTATAGAGGATAAAGATGATTTTGAGAAATTGTATTGGTGGAAGATGAATGGCTACAAATATCCCATTTTATCAAAAATTGTTCGAGATGCTTTGGCAGTTCTGATATCTACAGTCGCTTCTGAATCTGCATCTAGTATAGGAGGGAGGATTCTTGATTCCTTTCAAATTTCTTTGACTCCAAAAATAGTGGAGACCTTGATATGTACACAAAATTGGATTCGTAGCGGCTTAGTGTTACTAGATCTCCATCCACAACTTGAAGAGTTAGAGAATTGGAAAAATATTGAATCGGGTAATTAAATAAATTTTTTTATTGTACATATCTAATTTGTTTAATGCTCATAATTAATATATTTAATTTTGCATGATTTGTTTTGTAGAGAGTCCATCCTCCTCTGTTGTTTTGAAATAAGGAATTGAATTTGGAGCATTCTTATGATTTTAGTACTAAGTTTCACTACCATAAGATCAAATATTATTATTACTTATAAATGACTCTATTGGTTTAATGTATTTGTAATTTTTCAGGAATTGAGAAGTGAAGAGACCAAAGAATCAAAGATGAAGAAGAAAACTCACTCAAGTCATTCTTCATGCTCATGGTACTTTTGAATGATTTGGAATTTTATGTAACAAACCAATAGTTATTATTAAACTTGGACATTTTATTGAACTTGGAATGATTATTATTGAACTTTGTGTCTTTGAGTAGAGATTTTGAACTTGAACATTTGAATTGAATTATTTGAGGAAGTTTCTTTTGAAGTTTATATTGAATTTATGGTAGTTGTATTTTAATGTCAATGCTAAAATTTCACAAAGATTACATGTTTTTTATTATTAAATTTTTATTAATTGATTTGATATAATACATTTAGAATTAGTTCACTTTTTTAAATATGAAGGTTTATTGATCCAAAAAAATCAAATCCTTCAATAGAGAATGAGAAGAGAATGATTAAGAAAGTAACGGAAAAAACAGTCAAATTAAAAAAAAAAAAAAAAAGAACCGGTGACCCAACTCGGCCCAACCCGAAAATTCTGGGTTGGGTTGGGTTGACTTGACCCTCCAAAAAAGAACTAATAAGGTTCATTATTAGTCAACCCGAATTTTTGGTTTGGTCCACAAAAATCTTCCAACCCGGTCCAACCCAAACTATGTACACCCCTAGCGTTTGCCACTGTCCTTCAAAGTTCAACCAAGCAATATATTCCTTAGAAACATACTGAATGGTACTTAACTTTCTTGTTGTCATTAGGTATATTGCAAAAACATTATGTGGTGAAAACATTGTCTTGGGAAAGTATTTTGACTTGTGCAGTGTGGCTTCTCACCCATAAACAAGGGTGCCATTTAAGAAAGGTAAAATCTCATGAATGTATATGAGATTCCACTCTATTTGTACCCTTCCCTTAATTGAGTTTGCTTTTGTATTTAAAAGTTGTAGACTTTTCTTCTTCTTCTCTTATTAGTGATGTCTTTCAGGTACATCGTGCATAACAAGTGCGTATATTAGTGATGGCTTTCAGAAATGATTCATTTATTTTAAAATTCTCTTTTTTATATTTAAGCAAGTGTATCTTCCTTGCAGACTTTCTAAGAGACGCTCCATTCAGACATATAGTTCTTGTGGTAAATTCTCGGTAAATCCTTTTGAACACCTTTCAATTTGGAATAAGATTTTAGTACTGAGTTTTAACCTTTAAAACCTTGCTATTATTATTTAGGAGCATTTGGATTTTCTTTTAGTAACACATCAAGTAAGTATACTTCTACCTTAGGTTTGTTTGTTTTAGGTTTATACGTTGTGTGTTTTAGTATTAAGTGTATGCTAAAAGAGATTGTAAACATTAAGAAGGTGTACATATAAAAATGTCAATTTTCCCGTGGGAACGAGGCCCCGCAGGGAATGGGAGAAGAGTGGGGAAAAAAATCCCGTGAGCTAAATGGAGACGCGAACCCACCCTCGCCCCCAATCTCCATCATTTCTTAATCAGTTAATTAACCATTAATTAATCAATTAAATAACTATATTAAATCATATTTAATATAGAGTTAATTAACATATAAATATCACATATCTATATATACATCTCTTCATGAATCAAATTCATATAAATCTAATATTTGAATCTCATTCAAATATTTCTCTCTCACATAATTTGGATTATAGATCACATCTATAATTAACCAAATTATATATTAATCATATAAATACAAAATTCCTTCAAGGGATTTGAACCGTTCAAATCATTCCTCATTACTCATCTTTTAGCGAGCTAACAAGGGGACCTTAAGGACCTACAGATTAGAAAGCTCCAATGATATGAGATTAGTTAATTAAACTCTTTAATTAAATTAATCAATATTCATTAACTACCAGTCACTCTATTAAAGATCGATAGTTGTACTCTTCGCACTACAGATATATTTCTATGTCCACGGATATAACCAATCAACAGCGAGTTGACCATTCACAAACGGCTCATAACTATAATTGGGTCAAATTACCATTTTACTCTTGTAGTTACTGCAAGATTCCAATAGGTCTTTGTTATGCTTTAGGCATGGAATCGTTTTGTCGAAGGATCAATGTCCTAAGACACCTCAAGAGGTTGAGGAGATGAGACGGATTTCGTATGCTTCTGCTGTAGAAAGTTTGATGTATGCAATGTTGTATACCACACCCGACATTTGCTATACAGTAGGGATTGTCAGTCGGTATCAGTCCAATCCCGGATTTAATCACTGGACGGCGATCAAGACGATCCTCAAGTATCTTCAGAGAACGAGGGACTACATGTTCGTGTATAGAGATAAGGATTTGATCCTTACAGGATACATAGACTCTAACTTTCAGACCGATAGAGATTCTTACAAATCGACATCGGGGTTAGTGTTCACTCTAAATGGAGGGGCTATAGTGTGGCGAAGCATCAAGCAAGGATGCATCGCGAACTCCACTATGGAAGCTGAATACGTAGCCGCTTGTGAAGCAGCTAAGGAGGCTATTTGGCTAAGGAAATTCCTTTCAGATTTGGAAGTTGTTCCAAATATGGATTTGCCTATCACACTTTATTGTGATAACAGAGGGGCTGTGGCAAATTCGAAGGAGCATCGGAGTCATCTTCGGGGTAAGCACATCGAACGAAAATATCACCTAATCAGGGAGATTGTGCATCGCAGTGATGTGATAGTCACGAAGATCGCATCGGAGCACAACGTTGTTAATCTCTTTATAAAGGCCCACATGACTAAAGCGTTCGAGGGTCACTTGGAGAGTCTGGGTCTACAGAATATGCGGCATCTTGTCTAGGGCAAGTGGGAGATGATACTGGGGTATGTCCTAGTTTATTGTATAAACTACATTTTTACATTGTATTGTACATTAGTCTCCCGAGTCATTAAGACAAGTGGAAGATTGTTGGGATTGGTGTCTTAATTCTCCCGGAGTATCATTGTTTGTAATGATACACATTGTTTGATGAATAAAATAAATATTATTTCATTATGACATTTACTCATATCCAATAAACAAAGCTCCTTGGTTATCTTATATGAATTTAAGTATGTATATGTGATATACAAGTGGATCATGCCTTAAGTGATAACCTAAATAGGTCTGTAGTATAAGGATTAAGGTGGGATACATGATCCTGGTGACACTACGGATACGACTCGCTTTGTAGAGGTTTGAAAGTGTTGTAAACTACTACAGATAGTAGATCTTGACCATTCATGTGGAGACGTGCGAGCGGGGGTGTTCTATACAAATAGTTTGTATAAGACCGGACCACGAGATGACTAGACTCTGTATATAACACCATTGATACTAAAGACTTACATCTCACTTAAACGACCATAGGTGACATGACCTCAATCCTGAGTGTTTTGGGAACTCCTGACATTGAGGGCGGTCCTTTGATTAGTATGGGTGAGAGTGGCCAGATTGCCAACTCAACATGCCTACCTTTTTTATTGTCTGATCTGGGAGCTGGGAACTCAATCCACAAGATGTAATTCACTCCTTTCTCGAAGCAGGGATAGATAAAGAGATTTTTCCCTTAAGGGCTGATTTCGGGGCTTGAACATAGTGGCCACAGCTTCTAGGTCCCCTTGGTAGTTTAATGGATTCAATTGAGGATCAGTTCTTGGTGTTGATTTGAAATGTTCAAATTGACAAGAGGTAATTCGATTATATATGATATGATCGGTATGATGTATGAGATAAATCTAATGGAGGATTAATGTAAATAAGATTTACATTAAGTACCATGGAATAGAAAAAGAACTATGGTTTATATATTTCATGAGATGAAATATTAAAACTATAGGTTATAAATATAGTATGGTAAGTTGGTTATCATTTATATTTATAATAATATTAACTATTAGATAATTAATTTTTTTTCTCTAATAACCAATTGAGTGAGAGGTTATTGATGGTTTTATGGTAACCGTGAGATAAAAGGAAAATTGTTTTCCTAATTTTAGTTAGTTTTTGAAAAAGTGATTTTGAGATTTTTCTCTCTCGTAATCTCACAGAAGTTGTCAAGTAAATAGGATTTATTAAGCGACAGCTTGACAAAGGTAAATGATCGTATAGTGTTGTAGGCGACACACACGCAGCTAAGTGATGAGCTAAATGATTGGACATCAACCTATACGATAGGTTCTATCTTCTCCCACTTGCTCAATCGTTTACATGATTGGTGCTTTCTCTGTCTTCTGCTTCAAACCAAATTCACACAGAGCCCACCCTCCGGATTCTCACACCAAGAATACCAAGGTAGCCTTCTTGGTGGTGCCATAATCAACTCGATGTCGTCGAAGTTTTGTGAAGGCCGTTCGTGCTGTTGGGGTGTTCGTGATCGAGGCGATCGCTAAGTTCAAGTTCGCAGTGTTCGTGCAGTGTAGCGGTCGTGTTGTTCGAGCGTTGGAGGTTGCTATGTTCGAGCGTTCGTGAGTAAGGAGCTTAGCGATGAGTCTACAAATGTGTGTAGATTTCTCTTTGATTTCTTGTTAGATCATGCTGTAATTTCTGTATTGAATGCATAACCGTATGTTTGTGTTTACGATTGTAATTGTAATGTTCATACATGATTGTAGTTTAGATTGATCTTTCCGCTGCTCATGGAAATCCTCGTGATCGATTTCCTTCAGTTACATCTAACTTCTTAAGTACCACTGATTCCTCTAATGAACAAATAGTTTATAATCAAACTATAAATTAACACTTTTGAGCCAGTGAGAGATTGAAGCCTCATTATTCAAAACCCGGAATCAACTATTAAGGGAGCAATTTGTCTACTTTTCCTAAGGTCGAGAATGAGTTATTTTCATCTTGTGTAGTTGTTTTCCTAACTCCCTACTCGAACAAATCCCCAAAATGGTAGACTTGTTGAGTGGACTAACTTAGCCATTCTTATCCGTAAAAATCAAAAGATTGCCCTCATAAACAAGAGTTCACAACTCACTCAAGATTAAGGTCAAGTCACCTATAGTCATCCTAGTGAAATGTAAGTCTCTTCTAAAAACGACGTTATATAGAAAGACTATTCATTTCATGGTTCGGTCTTAGACAAACACTTTGTATAGAATACCCCTCACTCACATGTCTCCACATAAACGATCAGGATTATATCATTTGTAGCACTCTGCTAATGGAACATACATATGCACAGCGGAAGCAATTAAGGATTTTCAGTACTCTAATTAGGTTAACTTCATAATAATAAGCATGCAATTTAACTTAAATTAAAGGGATTAAGAGACTTTTGTAGCTCCAAATTGATCGCCAATTCCACTCAAATCTCCTTATGAGTCTGCTCTAAACCACCAGGAGAGCCTTCCTAATTATTCTTCGGCCTTAGAATGGATGTAGGGATTCGGTGAGTGACTATATTAGGGATTAATTTAGAATAGAAAATGATAGAGAAATTAGGAATTTTCTTTAACAAAATTTAGAAAATCTAATTTTTCCCAAAGGAATTTTGATTTTCAACTTAACTTGAAATTCACTAAATTACCAAAAAGAATTAATTTCACATAATCACTCAGTTTATAGAGCAATTATATGTAATTCATTCAAAATTGAGTTAACCACATTTTGACACTTCAAAATGCACTCAATTTTAGTCGGATTAGTGGCTTGTTGTAGAATTAACACCTAGTACATGGAATTACTCATAATTCCACTTAAAATATGATTTTTCCACTCAATAAAATTGTTGGATTTTTCCACTAAGTGAGGTCAATTTTTGACCTTTGACTTTTGAAGTCAACATTTCACTTTAGCCAAATTTTAATTAAATATAATTTTAATTCAAAGTTAAAACAAAAAGGATTTTGGAATTTTCCACTTAGTGTATCAACCTTTGACTTTTGACTTTCAAAGTTTTGTGAAGTCAACATTTTGACTTTTAACCTATTTCGACTAATTTCATTTAATTTCAAATTAATTATAATAATTTATTCTAAAATTAATATTAATTAATTAATTTAATATTCAATTATTAAATCCAACGCTAATCCCTATCAATATGAATTCATATTCATAATCTTGATATTTAAATCTTATTTAAATATCTCCAATTCTCTCTTTATCATTCAATTCTCAATTGATGATACGTCATTAAATATATCGCACATATTTAACACTAATCCCTAATTTGAATTCGAACACTTCGAATTCACTTGTCTAAAGTTTAGTCCGATATGAGCTAGCAGGGAACCTCATGGACCTACAAATCATGGGCTCCAACGATCCAAAATTAACCGATTAAGCTCTTTAATCTAGTTAATCAATATTCATTAACTACCAGGTCACTCCACTAAAGCCCAGTAGTTGCACGGACACTGTAGATATATTTATGTCCACTTGATATAACCATAATCAATAAGTCAACCCTTCACAGGCTATTCGCAATAGCGGCTGGGTCAAAAGTTGTTTTACCCCCGAGATTACATCTTGCTCTTTAAGTCCCACTAATCCTCTAATGGACAATTGGTTTGTGATCCAATCATCAAACCGAGTCTCACACGGGTCAATGCGAGAGTGGGGCCCCTTGTTCAAGACCTGGAGTCAGTATTTAAGGGAACAACCTCTCTATTATCCCTAAAAGCGGATAGGAGTGAATTTCGTCTTGCACCCTATGTTCCCAACTATCTTACCCCTGAAAAAGTGAGCTTATGAGTCATTGCTGATGAGCCAACCTCACCCATGCAAATCTAAGGATAATCCCGAATCAACAGAAGTTCATAGTTAGGTCAGGATTAAGGTTAAATTACCTAGGTCATTGCTTTGAAATAGTCAGTATTAAACAGTAAACAACATTATAAAGTAAGAGTGACTTATTTCTTGGTTCGATCTTATACAAACTCTTTGCACATGACGTCCCACTCACATGTCTCCACATGAACGATTGAGAATCACATCGTATGTCTCCACATGAACGATTGAGAATCACATCGTATGTAGCACTTTACAACAATTGTAACAACTACAAAATGGGTTGCATCCAATAGTGTCCTCCAGGATAAGATACGCAACTTTATTCATATACTATAGATTGTTTTGGTTATCTACTCAAACTTGATCCACTCTTATGTCTCCATATAAAGTCTAAACACTCATATAATAGTCATGGATCTTAGTTTATTGGATTTAGGTTCTTTCTAAAACGAAATGAGCAATTCATACATTCAATAGCAACTTTATTAAATAAACCTCAATAACATCTTTATTGATAACAGAATATATTTATTGTTTATAAACCAAGAGTTTTAGGACATAAAACCCAACATTTACAACAATTGTAACAACTACAAAACGGGTCGTATTCGTAGTGCCACCAGGATAAGGTACCTGGCCTTATCCATCTACTACAAATCATTTAGGTTATTACTTAAGTATGATCCACCTGTATGTCAACCACATATATGTTTTAAGTTTCATAAAATAAACTTGGATTTTAGTTTATTGGATTGAATTAATGCAGTCTAAATGTTAATAAAATAACTATTATTTTATTAAATATAAAATTTGTTTTTACAAACTACAAGATATATAAGATTTAGGACACCAAATTAAACAATCTCCCACTTGTCCTAAAGTGAGTGGGATGTATGGTATCAAATACAATACAATAAGCTAGGGCATACAATATACCTAACAAAATCTCCCACTTGCCCTAGATTAAATGACTCATATCTCGTAGACCCAAACTTTCTAGGTGACCCTAAAAAACTTTAACCGTGAAAACCTTTGTAAATAGATTAGCAACATTGTGCTCTGAGGCAATCTGTGTAATGATCACATCTCCCCGTTGCACAATCTCCCTAATACAATGATACTTGCGCTCAATATGTTTTCCTCGTTTGTGACTTCGAGGTTCCTTGGAGTTTACCACTGTACCACTATCATCACAATAAAGGGTGATGGGCAAGGTAATATTTGGAACGACTTCCAAATCCGTCAGAAAATTCTTAAGCCAGACAACTTCTTTAGCAGCTTCACAAGTAGCTATATGTTCTGGCTCCATCATAGAATTTGAATACATCATTGTTTAATGTTGTGCCATACTATAGCCCCTTTATTCAAAGTGAACACTGATTTTGATATAGGTTTTTCTAAAATCCTTATCAGTTTGAAAATTAGAGAAAGCGTGTCTTGCAAGGATCAAATTTTTAGCTTCATACACAAGCATACATCTCCTCATTCTCCGTAGATACTTGAGGATTATTTTGACCATTATCCAGTGATCTATTCCTAGATTGGATTGATATCTACTAACAATCCCTACTGCATAGCAAATGTCAGGTCTGGTACATAACATTGCATACATAAGGCTGCTAGCAGATACATGCGGAACTCGTCTTATTTCCTCAATCTCTTGAGGAGTCTTAGGACACTGTTCCTTAGAGAAAACAATTCCATGCTTGAAAGGTAATAAACCCTTCTTGGAATTGTGCATCGAATATCTGACAAGTATCTTGTCAATACACGATGCCTGAGACAAGGCCATCGTTTTGTTCTTACGATCCCTGGTGATTTGGATCCATAGAACAAAATACACCTCCCCCAAATCTTTCATCTGAAACTGGATGGCTAGTCATTTCTTTACATCTATTAGAAAGCCTACATCATTCCCAATTAGTAGGATATCATCCACATACAACACAAGAAAAGTTATTGAGTTGTTGATGATTTTCTTATAAACACAATACTCATCAACATTCTGATTAGAGCCATAAGATTTTATTGCAGTATCAAATCTTATATTCCTAGATCAAGATTCTTGTTTTAGTCCATAAATGTACCTATTAAACTTGCAAACTTTTTGCTCTTGATCTTGTTCAATGAATCCATCAAGTTGATTCATGTAGATGATCTCTTCAAAATTACCATTCAAAAAGGAAATCTTGACTGTCAATTTATCATATCTCATAGTCATAATGTGTAACTATGGACAAAAGAATTTGAATAGATTTTAATATGACAACAAGTGAGAAAGTTTCTTCGTAGTTCACTCCCTCAACCTGGGTATAACCCTTTACCACTAGTCTATCTTTAAAGGTCTATACCTATCCATCTACACCCATTTTTCTCTAATAGATCCACTTACAATCTATAGGTTTTACCCCATCAGGTTGATCTACAAACTCTCAGATAGAATTGGAGTACATAGATTCCATTTATTGATTCATGGCTTTTATCCATTCATCCTTGTCAACATCTTCCATTGTTTACTTATAAGACAACGGATCCTCAACCCTGTCATCAGATATGATGTTTTGGGTTTCTGTTAAACCCATGCAACAAACAAGTGGATTTACAGTCCTCTCACTACGTCAATACAATCTCAACTCTTGATATGGATTAGCTTGACTAAATGAATTGACATAAAAAAACCCTTGTTGATGCACTAGCCTTTTCAACAACCCTTGTTGAAGTCTTAGTATTATCTTTAGAAATCTTTCTTAAAACTATTTTGCTTCAGGGTTTGTGGTCTCTCATGTGGTTTTCTTCCAAGAAGGTAGTGTTTGTCGATAGAAACATTTTTATTTTTATTAGAATCAAAGAAGTATTCACCTCTCGTTTCCTTGGGGTAGTCTATAAATAGGCATTCTTTCGAATGAGGTTCCAAATTTTTGGGATTTTTCATGAGCACATGGGCTAGAATCCCAAAATCTTGAAGTGATATAAACTACCTTTACGACCTCTCCATAACTCAAAAGGTGTTTCAGAAATATTCATTAATGGAACGTTGTTCAAGATAGAAACAACAATCTCCACTGCAAATCCTCAGAATAAGTCAGGAAGTTGAGCATAATTCATCATAGACCGAACCATGTCTAATAGGGTTTTATTTCTCCTTTCTGATATACCATTCTGCTTAGGTATACCAGAGGCTAAGAGTTGGGATGTAATTTCATGTTCTATCAAATAGTTCTGGAATCTTAAGTCCATACATTGGACCACAATTAGATTGTAGCGTTTTTATCTTTTTACCTAAATAATTTTCAACTTTACTCTTATACTCCTTGAACTTTTCAAGTGCTTTAGACTTGTGTGACATTAGGTAAAGATACCCGTATCTTAAATAATCATCTAAGAAAGAGATTAAATATTCATTCCTTCCTTTTGATTTTATATTCATCGAACCATAAAAATCTAAATGTACAAGCTCCAAGGTCTCTTTGGCTCTATAACCTTTTCCAGTAAAATGTCTCTTTGTCATCTTGCCTTCAAGGCATGACTCACATATAGGTAAAGAGTTTTCTTCTAAACCATTTAGAAGTCCACTTTTGACCAATCTCTCAATCCTTTTGAGATTAATGTGACCTAACCTTAGATGCCAAAGATGGACATTTTCTTTAGGAGAAATTTTTGGTCTATTAGTAGTGGTTGTTGTTTTGAACATTTCAGTATTTAGGATAGCCTTTGTAACTAACGACCTTAATAAATATAAGTTACTTTCTTTTGAAGCAAAACATATCTCTATTCCGTTCTTAAAAATAAACACTTTATTTCCAGAGAATGAGAGAGAATATTTTTGCTCAATCAAACAATAAAAAAAAGATTAAGTTTCTTTTCATATTAGGAACTATATATAGTCATCTAATAGCATATATTGTTTCGTGTCAAAAAATAACTTAATTCTGCCTATGGAAACAGCTGAAATGGTCTCATCCATCTGACTCGAAGAGTCATCTCTCCAACTTCCATTTTTCTCCAAGAATTAAATCCCTGATAGGAAGAACATACTTGATTAGTAGACCCTAAATCAACTATTATATCATAATAATCATTCTTTACTAAGCACGACTCCAAGACAAGTAAATCAGATTTACTGTCACTGGATCTCTTCCTTTTCTGTAGATAAGTGGGATCAGCTTAAAAACTCTTATTATGAACTCCAAATTTTTCCTCCGAGGTCGAACCTCTTCGATAAACTTCACTAGATTTAGTAACCTTTGCCTCCTCTATTAGTCCCTTGACATTCAATATGGACTGAAGTTCAAATAGGGAGCTGACATTACTAGTTTCATCGATATCAACCCCATCCAACTTGAATTGTGAGAAAAATCACTCAAACAATTCTTGCATTTATTGCATGATCTGAAGTGCAGTGACCATGCTCTCAAATCTTTTGGCTAAGACATCAAGTATGTCTGCTAAAATGTGAACTCGAGCCTTATGATTGCCATTCGTCCACCTTTTGTATACATCACAAACACTTCGTGTTGCATTATAGGTTGGGACTGAAGGAGATTCCTCAGTCAAGACGAAGTTAAGATCGTTAACCATGAACATAGTTTTAATCGTTTCTTTCCGAGTTGTGTAATTAATTTCGTTCAATCTTTCAGCTTTAAAAAGGTTCATCATAGTGCTAGTTATTTTTGTTGATACAAAACAAATTATTTATTTTAGACACTTATGCAAAAATCTATTTTAATCATGTCAGTTTAGCAAAAGAAATAATGAACCTCAATCATCATTTTTATTTTGCAATAATGTTTCAGTAATTTAGGATCAGTCCTCCCTTCATTGAATCGAGACGCTTCTTAACCAATCATTAGACCATAATAACTCTTATTCCTATAACGATTATATTGGGGTTGACGCCCTAAATCTCCTGGGTTCTGTAGTTTGTAATTGTAATGTATAAACATTTTATTTATTTAATAAAATATGAGATGTTTTATTCGACATTTAGTAGCATTAACCCACAAACTAATAAACTAACATCCAAAGTTATATTCTGTAGCTTAAACATGTATATAGAGACATACAGGTGGATCATGTTTAAGTGATAACCTAAATGGTCTATAGTAGATGGATAAGGTTGGGTACCTCATCCTGGTGACACTATGAATACGACCCATTTGGTAGATATTACAATTGTTGTAAAGTGCTATAAATGACCTAATCCTGATCATTCATGTGGAGACATGTGAGCGGAGGTATTCTATACAAAGATTTTTGTATAAAATTGACCATGAAATGACTAGTCCATTATATAACAACGTTAATAATAGAAATTTACATTTCACCAGGATGATTATAGGTGGCATGACCTGAATTCTGAGTGAGTTATGAACTCCTGCCTATAAAGGTTGTCTTTTGGTTTGTATGGATGAGAGTGACCAGCCAACTTAATAAGCCTACCATTTTAGGGATTCATTCGATTAGAGAGTCAGGAACACAACTACATAAGACGAATTCACTCATTCTTTAACGTCTGGGTAAGTAGATAAATTGCTCCCTTAAAGGCTGATTCCAAAGCTTGAACAAGGTGGCACCACACCCTCTCTTAGCCCGAAAGGAGTTCGGTCATAGTTGGATTATGACTTATTATTCATTAAGGAGATCGGTGGTACTTAAGAAGTTAAATGTAACTATAGAGGCAAAATGGTAATTTTGGTTCAACTATACTTACAAGCAATTTGTAAAGGGTCATTGCACTGTTGACTAGTTATATCCAATAGACATAGAAATATATCTGTAGTGAGAAGAGTGTAGCTGTTGGTCTTTAGTGGAGTGGCCGACAGTTAATGGATGTTGAATAATTTAATTAAAGGAGTTTAATTAATTATTCAAGTGCCATTGGAGCTTTATTCCATAGGTTCATAAGGTCCCCTCTGTAGCTCAACGGGGATTTATAAGAATCAATTTTGGAATACTTTGAATTATACAAATTTATTGAGGGAATTAATTATATGTGATATAATTAATTTAACTTAATTATATATGATATAATTAATATAATTTATTTGATACATTATAATATAAAGTTTATTTGAGAGGAAATAAATATTTGAATATGATTTAGATATTAATTATATGAATTGGGTTCATATAATTAAATTTAGTTTAAATAGGATTTATATTAACTACCATGTATTAATGAGATAATTAAAACTATAGGTTATATTGTATTTGATACAATATTAAACTATTGGTTATGTGTTATATATGATATAACATATAGTTATATATATAATAAGTTAGTATATATATATGTCTGTTTGTTTATTTAAATTAAAATTAATTAATTTTAATTTTAATTTTGAATTTAAAGGGAGGGAAATAACTTCCTCGTCTTAATTCTCTCCTAAGCTCAAATAGTGAATGGGGGACAGTTTGAGGGTGATGATAATCTTCTTCACATAAGATTTTTTTGTTACAGAGGACTCTCTGTATTTTTTAGATCTCTCTATAACTTCCCGAAAACTTCTCTTTTCCTCTTAATTTTTCCCCCTCTCTTCCAAAATCTCAGAGCCCTCGCCTCTTGAGTATTCTCTACCCAAAAGAGAATATAACGCCTGGGTCTGTTTTTGCACATTTCCATGCCGGAAGTTTTGGGAGCAAAAAGTGGGCCCCACGGCCCCGGGGATCGTTTCAGAAACCAAACGAGCTCTGTTCGCAAAACCGTCTGGCACACGACTTTTTATCATCCTTCTTAACCCCTGGTCCATTTTCGTAGTTTTTCGTGACGGAATGTTCGCGCAAGAAAAACAGCACCCTGGTGCAGCACGTGGGGCCCCGGGGTTCGTTTGGGGCACTAAACGAGCTTCGTTCGCAAAACCGTCTGACACACGCCTTTTTTCATCGTTCTTTACCCCTGGAACCATTTTTCGCGTAATTTCGTGCCTGAAGGTTCGGGAGCAAAAAATGGGCCTCGGGGCTGCTTCGGGCACCAAACGAGCTCCGTTCCCAAAATCGTCTGGCACACAGCTTTTTTTCATCGTTCTTAATCCCTGGGTCTGTTTTCGCGTTTTTTTGTGACGGAAGGTTTGCTCACAAAAATTGGGTCTCGGGCCCTGCCCCGCAACACCCCAACCTGCCTAGCGACACCCCGGCCAAGCCATGCGACACCCCCAGCCAAGCCATGCAACAACCCAGCCCAAGCATGAAACAACCAGCCAAGCCATGCGACACCCCAGCAAGCCACCGCAACATACGCGCGGGGCCCTAGGGCGTTTAGGGCACCAAAGAGCTCCGTCGCAAATCATCTGGCACACGCCTTCTTTCATCATTTTAACGTTTGGGTCCGTTTTTTTCGCCAATTTCCGTGTCGAAAGGTTCGGGAGCGAAAAATGGAGCCCACGGACCCGGGGGCCGTTTTGGGCACCAAACAAGCTCCGTTCGTAAACCGTTTGACACACGATTTTTTTCTCATCATTCTTAATCCCTGGGTCGTTTTTGCGCTTTTTCGTGACGGAATGTTCGCGCATGAAAAACGGACCCACCGACACAGCCCGTGGGGCCCAGGTCCGTTTGGGGCACCAAAGACAGCTTCGTTCGCAAAACCGTCTTGGCAACACACATTTTTTTCTTCGTTCTTAACCCTGGGTCCTTTTTTTGCGGAATTCCGTGCGGAAGGTTTGGGAGCAAAAGTGGGCCTCGAGGGCTTGTTTCAGGCACCAAACGAGCCTCCGTTCCCAAAACTGTCTGGCCACGGCTTTTTGGGTCCGTTTTCGCACTTTTTCGTGACTGAAGGTTCACGCACAAAAATTGGGTCCCAGGGCCTTGCCCCGCTACACCCCCGCAAGGCCCTGGGGCCGTCTTGGGCACCAAATGAGCTTTGTTCGCAAAACTGTCTGGCACACGCCTTTTTTTCATCATTTTACCACCTGGTCCGTTTTTGCGCATTTCCTTGTCGGAAGGTTCGAGAGCGAAAAGTGGGCCCCAGGCCCCGCGGGGCCGTTTCGCGCACCAACAAACTCCATTTCGCAAACCGTCTAGTACACGACTTTTATTAATCATTCTTAAACCCTGGGGTCCGTTTTTGCGCTTTTTCGTGACGGAATTTTCGAGCACGAAAAATGGCTCCCGGGTCCGTTTGGGCACCTAACGAGCTCCGTTTCGCGAAACCGCCTGGCACACGCCTTTTTTTTCATCGTTCTTAACCCCTGGGTTGATTTTACACAATTTCGTGCTGGAAGGTTCGGGAGCAAAAAGTGGGCCCCGGGCTCCGGGGTTGTTTTGGGCACCAAACGAGATCTGTTCCCAAAACCGTCTGACACACGACTTTTTTCATTGACAAGGTTCGGACAATTTCGTCCTCCCCTTCGCCGAAGTCTAAGTAAAGTTCGTACTTTTTCGTGACGGAAGGTTCCGCCACAAAAATGGGTCCCGGGGCCCTGCACCGTGACACCCCATCATGCCTAGCGACACCCAAGCCAAGCCCCACACCCCTAGCCAAAAGCCATGCAACACCCCAGCCAAGCATCCGACACCCTAGCAAGCCACCGCGACACCCCCACGGGGCCCCGGTGGCCTTTGGGGCACCAAACGAGCTCCATTCGCAAAACCGTCTGGCACACGCCTCTTTTTTCATCGTTTTTAACGCCTGGGTCTGTTTTTTGCGCATTTCGTGCCGAAAGGTTCGGGAGCGAAAAGTGGGCCCACGGCCCTCGGGGCCGTTTCAGGCACCAAACGAGCTCTGTTCCCAAAAACCGTCTGGCCTACAACTTTTTATCATCATTCTTAACCCTTTGGTCCGTTTTTGCGTTTTTTCGTGATGAAATGTTCGCGCACAAAAAACGGTCCCACGGCGCAGCCCGTGGGGCTCGTGAATTCTTCAGAGGTAAGTGTATATTTTCTAACTCTAATTTCCTTTTCCCCTCTCTGGCATGTTGTATAATTTTCTGTGATAATGCATAAGGGTTCTGTAAATTTTTTGTTCTATGAAAATATAAATTGGGTCGATCCCCACTTCCGCTATAGAACTTCACAATTCCTTCAAATTAGTCACCATTGATTTGGTCAAGAAATCCATGTTTACTCTATGTTTTTTTTTTCTTTGCAACTTTTTAAATAATCCAATCCTTGGTTCTAAAATCTATTTTATTTAATTCTCAAGGACAATACCTTTATTTTATCTAATAGATATTAATACTCACTTTTGCTATGTTATTGTCCTATACCTTTGTTGATAATGCATTTGTGCCTTCTTTTGAGATTTGTTTTGATGTTAATTAATAAGTTTTGTTTAGTTTGCTTGTTGAAATTTATTAGTCATTAATGAAAATGACATTCTCGATTTAGATTGATATATTTGTAACTTTTTATTTATTATTTTTTTTTTATAAGACATAGGTTTGTACAAAGAAAGTAACACTTGACTACATTTCAGCTTCAATGGAAAGATGATGTGATGAGATTTTATTCCTCATTCTCTTTAGTCATGAACCATCATATATTTACTCTAGCACAATTTGATCTTTGTATTGTTCATTATCTAAATAATACATGTTATTATTTTGGATCACAAGTTGGTCAGAAAAAATTTATTTTTAAAGATGAATAAAGAATGGATCAAACTTAGGAATAAGTTATCAGTGGAGTATAGAGAAGGAGTATCACAGTTTTTTAAATGTGGCGAAGTTTCATGTTAATGATTCCGAACGAGTAGGATCTCCATGCAAGAATTATATGAATTCAATTGGAAAAAATTAGATGTTGTGGAGCAACATTCTATTATCATATGGAATATCTCCCTCATACTGTGAATGAGTATATCATGGAGAGCCAGTTAACTTATCTAGAGGTTTTGAAAGTCATACAACTCATTCAATACACAATGTTGAACTAAATAGTATAGAGGGTAATATTGTTGAAGAAAATGAGATGTTGAATCTTATAAATGATCTACAAGTTCTAATTGAAAATGAATATGCAAATGAAGAAGGGACTACTTATACTTGTTCTAATTGAGATTACTTATACTTGTTTTGGAGTTCAACTTGAAGTTTTTTTGTGTGTTTGTGTATGTTTATGAAGTTTGAATATTGTGGGAGGGTAGGTTGAGTTCGATTATAATTGTTTTGGGAGGGAAATATGAGTTTTTTGTGTGTTTGTGGATGTTCATGAATTTTGAATGTTGTGAGGGTGGGTAGAGTTTGGTTATACTCGTTTTAGAATTGAACTTGGAGTTTTTCTTTTATGTGTTTTTGGATGTTTATGGGCGTCGGGAATGTTGTGGGGGGTGGTTAGAGTTTGGTTATACTCGTTTTGGAGTTGAATTTGAAGGTTTTTTTTTTTTTTTTGTGTTTGTGGATGCTTATAAAGTGTGAACGTTGTGAGGGATGAGTTGAGTTTGGTTGTAATTGTTTTGGAGGGAAAGTTTGAGTTTTTTAGGTGTTTGTGGATGTTTATAAGCGTCGGGAATGTTGTGGGGGTGGATTGAGTTTGATTATAATTATTTTGGGGGGAAAGTTGGCGTTTTTTGTGTGTTTTGGATATTTGTGAAGTTTGAATATTGTGGAGGGTGGGTTGAGTTTGGTTATAATTATTTTGGGGGGAAGTTGGAGTTTTTTGTGTTTGTGGATGTTTATGAAGTTTGACTGTTGTGGGGGGTGGGTTGAATTTGGTTATAATTGTTTTGGGGGAAAAGTTGGAGTTTTTTTATGTGTTTATGGATGTTTATGAGTGTCGGGAATGTTGTGGGGGTGGATTGGGTTTGATTATAATTGTTTTGGGGGGAAAGTTTGAGTTTTTTTGTGTATTTGTGGATGTTTATGAAGTTTAAATGTTTTGGGGAGTGGGTTGAGTTTGGTTATAATTGTTTTGGGGGGAAAGTTTGAGTTTTTTGTGTGTTTGTGGATGTTTATGAAGTTTGATTGTTATGGTGGGTGTGTTGAGATTGGGTGTACTTGTTTTGAAGTTGAACTTTGAGTTTTTGTTTTTTTGTGGAAGTTTATGACATTTGAATGTTTATGTTTCGTTGTGGGATGCTATTCAGAGATGACATTGGAATGTTGTTAGAGATGTTGTGTTCCAGACGTTGTTTTCATGTTCTTTCTTTTAAGTATTTGTGAAAACATATATATTGATGTTGTTTTCATGTTCTTTCTTTTAAGTATTTGTGAAAACATATATATTGATGTTGTTTTCATGTTCTTTCTTTTATGTATTTGTGAAGGCATATTTCTTTTATAAACTATCTTGTTTTATTTCTTTTATGTATTTGTGAAGGCATATTTCTTAGGTAATAAAGAATAGTATGGACTTTATTGTTTTATTTCTTATGTGAATAAGTTTGAGTTGCTTAATAATGTTTTATAGGTTATTCATATCAAATTTAAAAAAATTACAAATTATAAATTAAAATTCATTTTTAAAAAATGACTATCTCCCGACGACTGATAATTTGTCGGGGGTTCAAATACTAGTTTGAAATACTGAAATTGAATTCTCAACGGCTTGCAGAACTCCCCACAATGAAAATATATGCGTCGGGAGTGCATAAACTCCTGACACTGTATATTATGCATCGGGAGTTTTTCCAACTCTCAATGCCATATATTAAGCGTCGAGCGTTGTTTCAAACTCCCGACGGTAGCTGTTCAACTTCCGACGGACTTCTCCTGACCCAACTCCCGACGACCAGTACCTCGTTGGGAATGGATCTCCTCACATGTTTCCACCATTTTCTGACGATTTTAAGCATCAGAAAAGGTGTGATTTCTTATAATGCTAATGCACAAACCATCCAAATGGATATGCTCCCAAGGTGCCTCGAGGTCGTGCAAGAAGGTCTTACGATGCAAACCAATGAAGGAGGCCGCATAACATGTTAGCACACATCCCTCTCCCACTTACTGCAAATACTCTCTCCATTCACCTTGATATTGACCCATTCAAACACCATCAGAAAGGGAATGCTCCCAGGGCGCCTCGAGGCCAAACATGAGTCTCATGGTGTGAACATTTAGGGAGAATGTGAATGAAAAAATTGATATATCGTTTATATCTTTTTCCTCCCATTCAGTATTTTAAAAACTAGGATTTCTTACTTAGATAAATCCGATTAATTAATTTATCTAAGTGATTGTTAACTTTGCCCAAAGTAATTCTTACATTAGATGGTTTAACAATAATGATTCTTGTTCGTTAAACACTTTAATAAACCTTAATCATTCATTGCATGCTTATAAAACATTGACTTAATCCATCTTTTAGGTTTGTTCCCAAATAGAGGTGTTCCGTTTCTGATAGCTTAAATACCATAGCTTAGATAGAACGTTCCTCAGACAAAGATCCCTTATAGGCAATTATTTTATAAATTTAATCTTTTATGAAATTCATTTTAAGCCCATTAAAACGAATTAGAAAAATATTAACCTATTTCTACTCATTAGAAATGCTCTTAACATAAGTCTACGTAGATTAATTTTAAACCATTCAAAATTACTTTGGACCTATGTTTGCATGCAACTCTTAATTGTAGATTTTAATCTAATTCATTATACTTATAACCATTATAAAATAATCAAAAATAAAATCTATAATTTGCACCTAGTGACATTGATTAAATATAACAGTTATATTTATCTAGGTAATGTCATGCTCAATGTAAAGTTTATGTCATCTAATAAAAATAGCACTTGTAGTTATCATTCATGAAAATAAACATACATATTCATCATTCCACCATACATTATAACATTTATGACATTGTATGATACATGAACATGCTTAATATATCAATAATATAATACTTATATTATACTAATCACACTTCATTAGACATGCATTTATAATATAACTCTTATATTAAAAAATACATGAGTATGTTTAATTAATCATGCAATCAAATAATATAACACTTATATTAAAAAAAATGATGCATGAAATATGTTTATCCTAAAGTGGGATTCATCATGCAAATTTTGGACCAAATTTTGGCACACTAAGAATTTAATTATTTATATTAATCTAATTAATAAAAATAAAGAGAATTACATTAAAAAAAAAAAAAAAAGGAAATCTGCTGCAAAAATTGGAGAGGGAACTTAAACTCACGACCGTCGGGCTCCTTGCGTATGCCTGTGAAGCTCGAAACGTTGCGACACGTCACGGATTTCGTCCGCCTCGGTTCGTCTTGTAGCGTCATGACACTGTAGTCCAGAAACCTCCTTTTTGTAACATTTTGCTTCAAACTTGGACCGAAAACCTCTGTTTTTCACTGATCACCTCAGCAACTCATGCTCTTCGATCGACAAGGACTTACGGACTCAATAGAAAATTTTAAATGCCCAGAAAACAATGGACTCATACATTTTAATCGCATTAAAACGTAAAGTTAAGTGTCAAAAAATGTAACATCCATTACAAACCTCACATTCAAAATGCAAATTAAAACCCAAATTTCTATATTGATTTTTGTTTAAAAAATACGAAAAACAAAAATGCAACTATTGGCTCTGATACTGATTGAAGGGAATCAAAATCCCACATAAATGTGAGATCGTCTTGCATTTAGTTTTACGATTTTATCGAAACAAAATACAACATTCCAAACCTAAAGAATAGAGGATAAATATTAATTAATCAGCATGCTTTTAAAAAAGAAAAGGGAAAAAGGATTTTACCTTTGTTGAATCTCAATCTTCTTGATTTCCTTTCCATTTTCTCCCGAATGCTTCTTCAACGAATAAGGACACCACTGTAAGTGTGAGCTTGTTATTCTCTTGGATTCCAAAGGGTAGAAGTGTGATCTCTAACCACTTAGAAGAGGAAGAGGAAGGGGTAGAGAGAAATAGTTTAGAGAGTTATGTGTGGAGGCTAGGATTTTTCATCAAATGAAAATCTTTGCCCTAAATGAGCCATACAAAAATATTCATATGGAGAAGGGCCAACCCCTTCTCCAAGGTTTCCTTTTCTCACCTTTAAAGCTAATTAATTAAATAATCATTATTTAATTAATTGGCATACTAATTAAATAACTATATATTAAATCACATTTAATATAGAGTTAGTTAATTAACATAAATATCACATATTTATATCAGCCTCCAATCTCCATCATTTCTTAATCAATTAAATAATTATATTAAATCAAATTTAATATAGAGTTAATTAACATATAAATATCACATATCTATATATACATCTCTTTATGAATCCAATTTATATAAATCTAATATTTGAATCTCATTTAAATACTCCCCTCTCACATAATTTGGATTATAGATCACATCTATAATTAACCACATGATATATTAATCATATAAATACAAAACTTCTTCAAGTAATTTGAACAATTCAAATAATTCCTCATTACTTATTTTTTACCGAGCTAACAAAGGGACCTTATGAACTATATATTAGAAAGCTCCAATGATATGAGATTAATTAATTAAACTCTTTAATTAAATTAATCAATATTCATTAACTACCGGTCACTCCATTAAAGATTGATAGTTGCACTCTTCGCACTATAGATATATTTTTGTGTCCACGGATATAACCAATCAACAGTGAATCGACCTTTCACAAACAACTCATAACTATAACTAGGTCAAATTACCATTTTACCCCTGTAGTTACATCTAACTCCTTAACTATTACCAATTCCTCTAATGAACAAACAGTTTACAGTCTAACTATAAATTGACACCTCTTGGACCAGTGAGAGGTTGAGGCTTCATTATTCAAGATCCAGAATCGGCTATTAAGGGAGCAATTTATCTACTTTTCCTAAGGTCGGGAATGAGTTAATTCCATCTTGTGTAGTTGTGTTTCCAATTTCTTACTCAAACAAATCCCCAAAATGGTAGGTTTGTTGAGTCGGCTAACATGGTCACTCTCACCCATACAAATCAAAGGATTGCTCTCATAAACAGAAGTTCATAACTCTCTCAGGATTAAGGTCAAGTCACCTATGGTCATCCTAGTGATATGTAAGTCTCTTCTAGCAATGACGTTATATAGAAAGACTATTCATTTCGTGGTTCGGTCTTATACAAACTTTTTGTATAGAATACCCCTCGCTCACATGTCTCCACATAATTGATCGAGATCAGATCATTTGTAGCACTTTACAATAATTGGAATAACTACAAGGTGGGTCATATTCATAGTGTCACCAAAATAAGATACCCAGCCTTATCCATTTACTACAGTA